>NC_141137.1:129403349-129560059 GCF_053477565.2 Lygodium microphyllum | reverse complement strand
TTCGTGAGATAGCTTGCTAAGTAGGGTATGCATAGAAGAATACAAAATTTGTATGTCATTGCATATTCATGTCTATGCTTCTTTTAAACATTGTGTGTGGTGAGAAAGTGGATCCAAATCATTAGTACATATAGTGGGTTGAGTTACTCCATGCTTGTTATTATCTGAATTACTCTAATCGTCTATGCTACAAGGAGTGAGTTTGTGATTGCATCATCCCACCACCTTAAATATAGGTTTTTATGCTATAAATCTAATTTTGGAGTTGCAAATGTGATGAATGGTATCTAGAAGATAAGACCCAACTATACTATAACCATCGATGTTATATTGGTCTTCCAATTGCATATATTCATGGTAATTTGATCTGGACTCTAGCTTCCTATCAATCATTGGATTTGAAGCCATATTCCTCAACATCTTATATTATTTGGTAGAAACATGCTACATGACACATAGAGGATAAGTTATAACTATAGTGCATCAATTGGGGTCTTAATACTATTTTTAGCTACTTTGGAAAGACCTTGATGGAATGGGCTTTCGGCCTTAAAATTCATTAATACAAATAAAAACATAATAGAAGGCATCCATGAGACAAGGTCTATATACCATGCATCCACCATAGCCATTACCTCTATTAATGGATGGTATCACCTTGACTATGGGTTTTATTGCAAGCCTTTGTGAGCAATAGTATCATGGGGACACCCTTGGGACAAGGTGTATACATTGCATAATCACTAGGAACATTGCTGGATTGCATGAGCACACACAAGATTTCTAGCCATCTCCTCTATTGTGGTCAACCATCATCTCATGTGCATGCTTTTGGGCTCAAGAGATCATATGCCTTTTAATACACAAACACAATGTATGGTATCTTAGAAACAAGGCCTAATGACTACATATCCTAGGCACATCAAACATTGCTTCAAGCCATTATTCAGATATTGGAGCCGATCAACTTGCCATCACCTCAACTACATCATCTTGATTGTTTATTTGGGCCAAAAGTCTTATAAGTCCTTATCTTTGTGGTTGCAAACAAGATTTGAAACACCTAGAGGTTAAAATTATTCACTATCAGTTATTTGGAAGCACTTTGTGTCCTCTCAATTCCTTTTGGAGCATAAGCACTAATCACCTTGGGTGACTTCAACCATCAACTCAAGTGGTTCTAGAAATCAAAGACCTCACGTTTTCTTGCCACTATAGTGCTTGTGTAGCTTATATCCATCAAAGAGATCAAGGTCCAAGTCATTGCTGAGAATAGAATCACTAGGAGCTTGCACGAGATCATCACAATTATGATCTCTCATCACTTTTAGTTAGGATCACCTTGAGTAACTTGCTAGAGCTCTAAAGCACCTTGAGGAGGAAAACATAACTCCTTGAATCTATCTAAACTTTGTGGACACCTCTTAGGAATTAAATCTAACCAGTGCCAATCAAATGGATGCACTTCTAAGTGAGTAAGAGAACCATCATCTAGATATCTAGGAAATTTTGTATGGAACTCCTAGGGAACATTCGAACTTCGTGGCCTAGGATCTCTTAAGTCTACACTTGCAAGCTCCCCCCACCTTATCCCCACTAGGATTGACCTGAAAAAGGGATCCTAACTGACTTCTAAGTTCTCCTAACAAAGGTCCTAGCATTGATTGACTTGAAAAAGGGATCCTAAGTGACTTATAAGTTCTTCTAACAAAGGTCCTAGCATTGATTTTGGGTAATCATTTATGGAAAACATCCCAAACCAATCAAAGTAGTGTCACACTTGGTTCAAAGAGAGTAAGAAACGAGGGGGAGTTAGGCATGTCAACCCCTCTACCTACAGGACAAAGTCTCACTCCCATCCCCTAAAATGATACTAAGTTGTATTCTAAGACATCAATCAAACATTCAACTTTCTTAAAATGTCCTAATCTAATGTTTCATGGAAAACCTCTTGGAGCTAATCACGATCACCCTATAGTAGGATGTAATCTATCACAAATTCACAAACCCACTTTTCTTGAAGGTATAGTTTTTATTTTTCAATTAATCCTATCACAATTATGTTAGACACATACAAATAACTTCCTGATTTTACCTATTAGAACGCATTTCTTCACACAAATATTAGCACATACACAAATGCAAGTAAAAACGGTCTTGAGAAAGTATGAATTTTATTCCAAAACTTTGTGCAATCTTATTTTTTTGTTCCATCGGAATCTAACCTAAAATATGTGGATTCCACCCAAAGATAAAATCACCAACCTTCCTCGTTAGCTAGCATCAGGGCCTTTTGGGATACCTATCCTGAGCTTGTAGGGGGTTAGACTAGTCTTACTATGCCCAAGGGATTATGGCCAAAGCCCCTGGCCCCTTGCTACCTCCTAGCATCATGGCCTTCTAGGAGACCTATCCCGAGCTCATAGGGGGTTACACTAGTCCTAGTACACCCAAGGGATTATGTCATAGCCCCCCTTGCTCCTTGAGGCCTCCTAGCTAACTACATGTCCCTATGGAGAGACCTATGGTGTCCACCAATGCTACTCCTAGCATATGGAGCAAACTATCAACTCCTTGGTGAAAGAGTTTAACATCTAACCATGGGGGAGGTAAAGCACGCTCCTCAAAAGCAACCTATGTTGCCATAGCATAAATTAGAATATAGAAATAATCAAACCAACCTTTTCAATTCAATAAGCAATTTTTTATATGAAATTCCATGCTAAATTCCATCTAAGTGCTTTGCCTCTAACAGAGGTTCAATTCAACTATCCGAGTTGTCATCATGAACTTAAGTTAGCCTTAGTCTGATCCATCTAAGTGCTTTTCCTCTAGCATGGTTTATATTCAACTATCCAAGTTGTCATGAGCTTGCATTAGGCCTTAGCCTACTATCTCCTCTTGAAGGCGGATTGATCCTCAATAAATCAACACGGCTACCTAACTTACCTAGATTTTCCTTAGAACTCTATTTGTTCTAAGTTCTTGGATTAGACCCTAAATTCCAACCACTTTAGCTAGGATCTATCTTGAAGATTTATCCTTAGGCCTAGGAGATTTCCTTAATTTTGGAATCTTGGAAGATGCACTCCCTAATACATAGCCTTGATATCCCTTTAAGTAATTATCTTTGGGATCTAGTAAAGATAATAGTGCATTTACTAGTTAGGAAGATAATATTATGTTAGCTCAATTCTCTAAATGAGATATTTTTCTAGAGTACAATAATCAAAGATCACCTTAGTCTAGTTGGGCTTAACCCTCTCAGGTATGCGATGATTTTATGAGAGTTTACAATGTACCATCCTTGATATTAGTTTTTCTTATGAAAAACCAAAGTACTAATTCTAATGCCTTTTTGATTCATAGTTCTAAACCAATGAGTTCCCATATAAGGAAACCATAGCCATTTCTTTATTTATATGTTAAAGGCTAGTAGATCAAATTGTATTCTAAGTATGGATTAGGATTCATCACAAGAGGGGGATGCTCCTTGTAGAAATTCCCTCCTAGTAGCCTATTTGTTCTCCATCTACTCGAAGTGAAGGCACCCACAATCATCCCAAAATTGAGTGGCCAATCTCTACTTTGAATCCTTTATAGATATTCACTAGTTCAACTAGTTTATCAATCACAACTCACCCGCATAAGCACACCCTAGAACATGTGCACTACGTTAGTGCAGTAATATGCTAGTATACGATCCTTAGTACACTATTCATGCACATGTGCACATGTGCACACATGCACTAGTGTACTACCCCATGCACTCACCCATGTGCATCCTCCTATGCACACAATCCCCACACATTGACCCCGACGTATCACTCCAACACACACATATAGATATGCTCAACTCATGCATTCATTGCCATCTAGTCTAGCACACATAGACTAGCATACACATGCACATGTGTGCATGTATTAGTGTGCCCTTGTGTACTAATTTGAGAGTAGTGCCTTAGGTATAAAAGCCCGTGTGTGCAAAACCAACACATTAATACACCACATTTAGCACACAACACCTACATCCACATACCTAGTGCATTGTAATTCCAACCTTTGTACATAGTCTAGTGTACACATGCACACATGCACATGCTGTAATACACCTTGCTTGTGCACCTTCCAAACACATGAGCTCCACATACATAGGTACTCACACATGTGCTACTATACCTCATACATAGTCTAATGTACACATGCACACATGCATGTGCTGTAATACACCTTGCTTGTGCACCTTCCAAACACATGAACGCCACATATACAAGTACTCACATATGTGCTACTATGGAGGCGATCAACCATTGAGACCCACGGACCGCTTATTGTTTCAAGCATTCCAAGCCGAGCACTAATGGCTACCTCTCACATAGCCGACACGATATCTATCTCTGAGTGTAGAGAGCTTACCTCCATGCCCGATCGAGTTGCCTCCTCTTCCAAGCACTCCAGTAGCTCCATGATCCAAGTGCAAGCTTCAAGCAAGTTCCATCCTCAAGCTCCAAACTCCAAGCTCCATTGCCATGAGCAAGAAAAGAGAAGAGAAGAGAAGAAGAGAGGAGAAGATGGAGAGCTTCTCCTCCACGGTCCCTCACCCTCACACTCCCTCTCTCAAGCACAAGCTCAAGCAAGCAAGAACAAGAAGAAGAAGAAGAAGAAGAAGAAGAGAAGAGCTACTTTTGGTCATACACAAGAATGAGCTTCTCATTCACTTTTCAACTTTATATACAAAACCCTAAATCTCTTTTGGGCAATCATCCCCTTATCCCCTTTTTAACATGGACAGTCATGGCCTAGGCCCTTTTTATCATTGTCCTCCTATCTTCCTAGCTTCATTCCTACCGCCCGTCTATCTTTACAAATTGCACGGGTGAGAGCCTGGCACTCTTAAAATAAATCATGGTGTGCCTTGCACTTTTTTGCAAAAGTATTGACTTGCGCTTTTTCTCGTACACCTTTCTCCTTGTTTTAAGACTTTTCTGCACTTCTTGTGTTTCCAGATTCTTCTTGGCGCGCCTTTGTCTTCTGTTTCACTTTTGCCTTGGCCTTGTCTTCTGCTTTAGATTTTTTGGATTCTCCACCTTGTTCGTCTACGGGTTAATAACTACTATACCTCCACAAATGCCTTATTACTTGTAATCCTAGTGCATATAGGCTTGTGCACACCTTGATGCGCATGTGCACATGCATAGTGCCACACACAACCAATGTACGTGGGCCCAAAAATGTAAACTAGTTGAGAAAGAATACACTTAATCATAGAGGGTGAAGCCTTGGAGATTGGGTATAAAACAAAAAATCCCAATCACAATAATTGAGAGAAGTAAAAGGGAATTCACTATCAAAAATCAACCAAACCCATTGAAACCAAAAATTTAAACAATACCAATTGACTTGCAACTTGATTGTCTAAAAGTTATGTAAATTTATAAATTCAGAAATTGTTTGGAAAGAGAGAAAGCCTCTTGTCCATCATGCAATGAATGCACTTGAATCTAATTTGAAGATAAAAAAATATGCTTAAGATAATCAATAGAAAACCATTGGGCAAAAGCATAGAAACTTAATTGAATAGCAAACAATAAGACCTAGAGAAAACAAGGTCAAACTAAAAACCCAAAAAGCACTTAAATCATCAAGGGGAAGACCTAGAACTTAAAAAACCTCACTGTGGGTGTATCTTCTTGAGAAGAGGACTTGAACTTCTATCTTCCACAACAATCAAAGATCCCAATCCTAACAAGTTAATTGATATCAAGAACCCCCATGTCTACAATCTCATAAACCAAGTCATTAAACTAGTCAATGTAGAGAGCACAAGCACCATACCTAGAACCAAAAACTTGGGAGGGACATTAGATGATATTTAAGCTATCATTGACACCTTCTAGCATGCTACCAAAAGCTATGGAATGGAAGCTTGTATAGCTATATGACCAAGGCACAAACACTTTTAATCGATTGAAGGATGTCAGCCATTATACAATATAATAGCTTACAACCATGCAAGCAAAAATGGATAGTGTCCAAAGGATGCTATTGAATGCTAGAGCCATTGGCTTTTTGCAAGATTTGTTATTGGATCTTATGAAGCCGCTTATTATAGAGCTCCTTGAAGCTCATAAGCCCTAACCCAAATAATGGCTATTATCGATTCAATTGTGGCCTCAACTATCCAAGACAACCATAGTAAATACCACCGTTAGCCTTATCAGCTTTCCAAGATCAGAGACAAATAGCAGAAAGAATTGAAAATCAACCCTCAACTATCCAAGAAAACCATAGTAAATACCACCATTAGCCTTATCAACTTTCCAAGATCAAAGACAAATAGCACAAAGAGTTGAAAATCAACCCTCAAGAATCTCTAAACCCCTAGACTCAATCATTACTCACCTTCCTAGTGATACCCTTGCTCATTACATTAAAGAACCAATGGAGGACAAGGATAAGGAGTACACAAACCCTTTTGTTTACTACAATGCGTAGGGCCATCCCATCTTGATGGAATATCAACTAGTGCCAATCATGATGTTGGGACAAGGATGAGGGTGTGGAATGATCTATCCATGGGAGACAATAGCTTGCTAGAACTACAAATAATAGGACATGTGTCCTCACCTTGTCCTAAAAAACAAGAGCAATCTAAAGAGAACAAAGTGGAGAAATGGTGCCTTGAGTGCAAAGTCACTAGCATTGTTTACCGCAGCACAAAGGAGTGGGAAATGGAAAAAAGGAAATAGCAAAAGGCGCAGGACAAAAAGAAGAAAAAGGCGCCTTAACCGGTAACCAGACCCTGGAAAAAATTAAAAGCACGGGCACGACCCTCAAGAAGTCTTAGAGTCGCCCAAGGAGAGTAAAAGAGTAAAAAGTGCACCATTAAGTGCGAAAACGCTCCCAAATCCTTGTAAGAGAGCGCCAGGCTCACTCCTGTGCAAATTGTATGCATTAGTTGGGAGTAGGATAGACTAGAACGGTGGGAAATGAGAAATGGGCCTAGGCTAATGGCCGGCCATGTAAAAAAGGGGATGACCGCCCATGAAAAGTAGGGCATGTATATAAAGTTGGAAAGTGAATGAGAAGCTCATTCTTGTGTGTGGCCAAAGCTTCTTCTTCTTCTTCTCTTGTTTCTTGTTGCTTGTGCTTGAGAGAGGGTTTGAGAGAGTGTGAGGGAGTGAGGGAGTGATTGTGTGAGAGTGAGGGATCTTGGAGAAGAAGCTCTCCATCTCCTCTCTTCATCTTCCCCTCCTCTCTTCTCTTCTCTTGTCTCGTGCATGGCTATGGAGGATGAAGCTCATGGGAGAGGGATTGAGGTTGCTTGAGCTTGCCTCAAGGATCGTGGAGCTACCGGTGTGCAAGAAAGAGGAGGGTACTCGATCGAGCAACAAGGTAAGCTCACTACACCCGTAAGGTAGGCATTGCGCGTCGGCTATGCGAGAGGTAGCCATGGCCGCTCGGTTCGAAACACTTGAGCAATAAGTGGTCCGTAGGTCTCGGGGTAGAGCTTGAAGGTCCGTAGGTCTCGAGGGGAGCTTCAAGCTCTACCTCGAGACCTATGGACCACTTATTGCTCAAGTGTTTCGAACCAAGCGGCCATGGCTACCTCTCGCATAGCCGACGCGCAATGCCTACCTTACGGGTGTAGTGAGCTTACCTTGTTGCTCGATCAAGTACCCTCCTCTTTCTTGCACACCGGTAGCTCCACGATCCTTGAGGCAAGCTCAAGCAACCTCAATCCCTCTCCCATGAGCTTCATCCTCCATAGCCACGTGTGAGACAAGAGAAGAGAAGAGAGGAAGGGAAGATGAAGAGAGGAGATGGAGAGCTTCTTCTCCAAGATCCCTCACTCTCACACAATCACTCCCTCACTCCCTCACACTCTCTCAAACCCTCTCTCAAGCACAATCAAGAAGGCAAGAAACAAGAGAAGAAGAAGAAGAAGCTTTGGCCACACACAAGAATGAGCTTCTCATTCACTTTTCAACTTTATATACATGCCCTACTTTTCATGGGCGGTCATCCCCTTTTTTACATGGCCGGCCATTAGCCTAGGCCCATTTCTCATTTCCCACCGTTCTAGTCTATCCTACTCCCAACTAATGCATACAATTTGCACAGGAGTGAGCCTGGCGCTCTCTTACAAGGATTTGGGAGCGTTTTCGCACTTAATGGTGCGCTTTTTACTCTTTTACTCTCCTTGGGCGACTCTAAGACTTCTTGAGGATCGTGCCCGTGCTTTTAATTTTTTCCAGGGTCTGGTTACCGGTTAAGGCGCCTTTTTCTTCTTTTTGTCCTGCTCCTTTTGCTATTTCCTTTTTTCCATTTCCCTCTCCTCTGTGCTGTGGTAAACATTACCCCCCTCCTAGCCAAGTGCCAGTCCCATGGCACTGTGCTGAGAGGTAGTGGGATAGATGATGCTGTCGCGAGGTGGAACTGGTGGGTAGATGACACTGATGCTTGTGAATGAGAAGTGATGGGATTTGATGACGATGACCAGGAGAGATTTCGGCATGCTTTAGGCTCCATGAAGATACTCGGCATCTTTCACACTGTTGTGGCGCTCCTTTAGGTAGCAGGTTGTCCTTTGAGTATCCGAAACGCTTGAAGCAATAAGCAATCCCTTAGGAGGGTGGTATTGGAGGGTTTTATTTCGGAAAAACCCCCCGAACGCTGTTTGCCTTGAAAATCCGTGGCTGTGGTTGAAGATCCTTGTCTTTGAGTAGAAGGTCTTCAGTTTTGAGTTGAAGGTCTTCAAGCTTGTGGAATCAATAAGCGATCTGTAGATCTTGAGGCATTGGGCAGGGATCGTTGGACGATGAGGTTCCAAGATCTATGCCAATGGCAGATCCATCGCTGGGATTTCCTTCTGCTTGATTTGGTTCAGTCATGGCAGCCATCAGTAGACAGATGTTTGGCAACATGAAGTGTTTTAGACCTTCGCAGTGAAGCTTCAAAGTTGTGGGAATGGAGTCATGTCCGACTCATGGAAAAATTCCTTGTCATTGGAGGATGTAGTGGATGATCTTCTTCAGCCAAGCAGTCAGTTCTGTAAACACGAACATAACCTGCAAGAAAAGTTGTGCACTTCCTAGGTGGTGTGTCTATCTCACTGTGTAGTGCATGGTGCCCATGCCAATGGAACTGGGAGATGGGTCTAACCCTGGGCAAGCCCTTGGTAATGTCCCACTCTTGAGGACCCAGTTCGTGCGTCGTTGGAGGTGTGGTGCAAAACTTAGGGTGACAGGTCTGAAAGTCCTGCCCTTGATGTGCCCTAAGTGTGAAGTGGGGGAGGGGCTAGAGAGAACCCTAGATGCAGTGAGTGGGGTGCACAATAACAGTGAAGGGAGACTGCAAGCACATGTGAAGTGTCCTCCTTGTCAACCTGCTTAGTAGTAAATTCATCTTTCAGCTTTGCTATTTTTGTGCTTGTCTTGCTCTCCAGTCACCTTGTCTCTCTCTTTTTTTATTTATTCTTTTTGAATAAGAATGAGAGAGAGAGTACATTTGGCAAGGTATATGACACCTATTTAATCACGGGGCGGTCGCAGGCATTGTGATAAGAATGTGCGACTTTGTAGGTATTCTTTAATATCGGCCTTAGCTCTCAGAGGAGTGGTGGACAAGAAAGGGTGATTACACCTTACAAAGCGGGTGTCACTCATATTTTCTAAGAGCTCTAGACAGAAGGAAGGAGGGAGAGTAGCCCGCATCATTAACCTAGTCATAGCTCTACTATCTATTCCTAGGTTAATATCAAAGAAGAGTGGGGGGAGATGGGCTTCCTCTGCTGCAGGTTTTTGGAGTAGCAGAAATTTGATAAGTCGGAGGTAATTACAAGTGGTCAAAAATGCTGGATCAGGGCAGGAAGAAAAGTCTACAAGAAAACGGTTTATAGAGGGAAGTATATCCTCTACCCTAAACACTAAGCACTCCTCAGGGCTCCTAGCATTTACATTATATATTTTCAGGAAGTCATAATCCCCATGTAAGTCTCTATCATAGTCCACTCCATGCCTACGGGGGTAGGGCATGTAGATAGGATCATTGCGCTCTTCGGGGAGTGAACTACAAAAGGCGGTCCATGCATCAAAATTGGTGTCCCAAATCCTCCTCTGCCATTTCGGCTGTGCCTCGTAGCCTTGGATGGTTTTGGGAACCAGATTGACCTTATCTTCCCAGTACTCCTGTGGCTCTTGTCGCCACCTAGTCATTATCATGCTCCTCTCTTCTATCCACCTGTTTGTAAGTTCGTTAGCCAGATCTTTGATCTTGGCTACGACTCCTAGAGGCAGGGCCCAGTCCAGAGAGCGTGGGAAAGCAAACAAAAGCTCAAACGGCCTCTTATGTAACTCTCGCTGGACGCCAGATGACCAACTCCTGGGGCCAGTCTACAGGATGTGTATCATTTCTCAGTGGCATGGGCTCCTCAGGGAGTTGTCGTGGCAGTGTGCGTGCTTGGCATTGGGCCTCCTCAACTAACTCTTGTCTCCTTCTCCTTGCTGCAACTATGTGCTCAGGTAGATGGGCATCTGTAGGTTCATCCTGTGGGATATCGGGTTGAGGCGGACTCGGCATCCCTTGTTGCTCTTCGTCATCATCTTGCTCGAAATCCGGACCCTCTTCGACATTTCGCTCAACCACAGGTGGGATGACTGGCAGTGGTGGTGGTGGCTGATCCTGCTCCTGAAAACCTAGCTCCTTGAGCTCAACAGTGGAAAGGCCCGTACAGTGTAGGTAGTGGAATTGTTGCTCTTTAGTGATCCATGTACTCATTGGAAGCTCCCGCTCTTGAAGACCGTATCTTAGAGCTCGGGTGGTTAGCTCCAACTTTGTTTTCACCTTTTCCACTGGATCATTACCCTCAGCTTGTGTGACGTGGAGCACCGTGTTGAGGAAGGTGCCGCTGTGTTTTAGTAATATTTCGGTAGCCTCAACCCTAGCTTCTGCAAGCATTCTTTCTCATTCTGCCACCGCCAGGCGTTCGGTCAAGTCCCTCACCCTGTCAATATTTTTCCTTTCCCATTCCATAGCTCTTTCCTCCATCATTTTCCTTTCTTCCTCTAGTTGGCTTGCCAGGGTGGTTACTACTTGTTGCTGCTCATTTGTTAAAAACCATAACTGGTTTCTTTCTCTTAACTTCTGAGCCAGCTGCTCTTCAGCAATCCCTTTGGCTTGATCGACAATGCTGAGCCTTTGGTGCACCTCGGCCAGTACTTCTGATTTTTCCTGCACCAGCTTCTCTTGGCTTTGGATTTCAGTGGAGGAATAGCCTTTTTTTATTGAAAGCCATGGCCATGAGGGCCTCTACATCTTCCTGGGAGGTCTCCAGTGCATCTTGTAATCTTTGCACTTCAGCTTGTAGCCATTTTGCTTGCTGAGACTCCTGGCCCTTCACTCTTTAGGAACTCGATTTCGCTTATTACCCTGTTCTGTTCTTCTAGCTCCTGCCACGACTGGGGCTCCGTGGCATGTTCTTGTGGTATACTAGCTTCACCTTCCTGAACCTCCTGGTTGAGCATTTCCACTTGAGCGACCCTTTGCTGTAGATCATTGTATTGCTGCATTAGTAGCTTTAGACTCCTTTGTTCTGCCACCAGGTTCTGCTCCTCGTCTTCCAGCCTTTGTCTAAGGCGGCTTTCATTGTCCTGGGCTTCCTTCGTTTTTGCTGCTAGTTGGTCCAGCAGGGCCTTTATTTCTCTTCGTCAATCGGCTCCCTGCCTTGAGACTTCTAGCCTAAGGGCCGCTGACGTTTCTTTTTCTTTCTCTAGCTCCATCAAGGCCACTTTCTTCTCTTCTTTCGCCTTGTCTAGTTGTGTCAGTAGCTCAGCCACATATGCGTCATAGTCAGTGTCGGCAAGCATGGGAGTATGGGGCGCGATGGTCGATGCCTCCAACCTTTGTCGTTTAGGATCTTGCCGTGACTCTACATATGCGGCAGTGGGCCTTTTCAATCTGGTCTCTGGCACGATTTCGGCCACTTTGCTCACTAGCATTTGCACCATGTTCATGAGCTGTGCCATGTCGAGGGGAGGTGTGGGTTGTAAGGTGGTTGCAGTCGTGGTTTCAGCCGTTGTCGGCACAAAAGAGGAAGGAAGCGGATGTAGTAGGGACTTGCCCTTGCCTACGACCACTAGAGCTGCTTCCACACTTGCACTGGCTTTGGCTTTATGGCGGGGGCTCACAGGTTCGAGCTCTCCACCCTCGTGGGTCTCTTCCACAGATCTTCGTGTAGCCTCTACCAACTTGGCCAATTCCTTCAGTCATTGCTCTTCGGCTTCTTCCTCCGCCCTTCTTTTCATGTCCTCTTCTGCCTTCTTCGACTCCTCTCTTATCCTTGCAAGCTCCTCCTCCTCTTTCCTCCTCCTTTCTTCCTCAGCCCTCCTAGACTCTCTTTGAGCCCTCTTGATGTCAGCTCATTCTTCTTTGCTTAATTTCTCTTTCCTTTCCTTCTGTCTCCTATCCCCTTTCTTTTGTTCTTCGGGTTTGCTCTCTCGTGTAGGTGGCACCTCCTGTTCTCCCTTGTCACTTATCGTTCTTTCGCTTAATTCCCCTCCTTCATGGTGAGGTGGGCTTTGATGCGGTGGGCTTTGATGCGCAGCTCGCTCCTCCATGACGCCAGCATCCTTTATTGCTTCATCTATGATGGCTGTCAAAATACCACCGTATCTGATTGTAGTTGCCTTTGAGGCAGGTTTCTTCCTTGTGGAGCGTGCAGTTGAGGCAGGGGATTCTCCTCCTGCTGGTGCTTCCGCTGGAGTGAGAAGGGCAGCTGAGCTTTGAATGGTTTTTTGTACGAACCCATTCCAGTCTACCTCTTCGGGGACTCCTGCTGCAATGCTTTCTAACAGTGGGACCCCGATCCTGTTCATCAATGCATTGTACCATTGGCCCCAGAAGAGTGTATGGATCATCTTCGCTTGCAATTTCACTGATGGGTCCGGGATGTCAGCCAAGCTGATTCCATCCACGGTGTGCACCTCTTCTTTCTTTACCCCCAGCATGGCATAAACATCCCTTCTCGGCCGCCTCTCTTTCTTGGGTACGAGCCCCAAGGCCTTCTCTACGATTGCCGCATTGAGGGGCGCTTCAATTCTTCTTTCCTGCTCCCCTGTCCTTACTGTGACAGTGCCACAGTTCCTGCCCTTGTCGAAGTTCCTTAGGAAATCCACACACATGTCGTAATCCATGGCCTGCCCCACCTTTTCCACATACTTGTGGAGGTGGCATTTGTCCACCAAGTCTTTGATCACAGGTTCCTCCAGGATGGCCTCATCCAGATTCAGTGTGTGCATGAAGGTGAATTGACTGAATCCTCGTGTCTCGACGACGCTGATGCCGAATTTGGTCATCTCTTCTTCAGAAAATGGGAGTTTGCCGCCTTTGTCTTGTCCTACCATGGTGGTGACCTGTCAACACACCATGCCAACATTAATGCCTAAAAATCGGCTTATTTCTAATCAAAACTCTGTCCAAAATTGGTATACTTGCTTAAAGGCTTGAATTTTAGAGATCGGCCACAGCAGCAATTGCTATTGTTTTCCCTTGCAGTATTCTTCCATTGAAACTTAATTAATCATAACATTCTACTAGCTAGATAGCATAACTCTCATTTTGCTCTGCTCTTGCTCACGTTGCTTCCCCCCCCGTCTTGGATCTTTCAAGGAATCCTTTCTAGGATTAGCACGGAAGGACGAGGCAAATGTTGTTTCGCGTGGGTTGACTTACCTGGCCAATAACCAATCATAGAAGCTTGGATTTTATTCGAGTTAGGCATGACAATCAAGAGCAGATGGTTGGATGGAGACTTGGGAGATGTAGGTCAAGACATCGTCAAAGAGATCTCCAGTATTAAGGCGGCTGGCAACATGTAATTCCTTTTTGGTGAGGAATTGGTCAATGTAGGGGTGAGCGAGCACCTGGTCGTTTAAATGCTGGTTACGGGCAATGGCCAAAACCCTAAACGATATAGGTGGCACATAAGTAGGGTCATATTCGAGGGTTTTAATGGCCCTGCGTTGCTTAGCATTGGTCATTATCCAGCAACCTTTTTTCTCCCATTGGATTCTTAGAGTAAACCAATGCTGTAAAAACGTGGAAGGCGAGCTTGCCATCTGCGTGAGCTCTTGCAACTCGTGTTCAGGAGCAGAATGAGGAGGCTTACGATATGAAGTGATTAGTCGTCTAAGGGCAGCTTGTTCCTTTGAGATTTCGTCGTTTGCTATCAGTTCGGCAACAATTTTGGGGAATTTAGTGGTCATAAGTTTGTACTCTTCCCAAGTGCATGGTAATGCACGAACATCCGAAGCAAGCATTTTGTCAAGAAGACCTAGGTCTAGCCTCTCATAACTTCTAGCGAAAGTAGTGAAAGTTTTGTCCAACATCTGGATGTAGGTTATTAAGTCATCCCCAGAAGTCGCGGCGAGGTCTTTAGCCAAGGAAAGGAAAGGTCGTACCGTGTAGGAAGGTTTAAGACCTGCTGGTGGTGATGGTGCAAATGGACTGGATAGCGACAACTCTGTCATTGGTGTCTCAGGTGTGGCTGCGCACGCCGAAGCACTGTGAGGTACTGTAGAAAGCTCTAGGGGCATGGGAGTCGTGCTGGGTTCTGAGTGGGCAATCATGGGGGTGTTTAAGTTCTCCGACTTAGGTAGGTCTAAGGCTTGTGGCGTTTGCTTTGGTCGATAGATGAGCTGGGGCTTTCTAGCCACAGTGGGCAATGGTTTGGTGACTATGTCTTGCGCACCATGTGTGCAAGCCTCCCTCGCTGGGGTGAGATTGCTTATAGATGAGCTTTTAAACTTGCCATTTTTAGGCGTCCAAATCCAGGGATTGCCCTCGTAGTATCCTTGTGCTCGCAAGAAATCTTTGGGGATCCATCGCAGCATGATTGTGTGGCTATGTTGATAGCGTTTAGACTGCCTCTTAGGCCGTGACGGTTGATGATTTTGGCGTTTAGGATCACGCTTGGGTGGTCTACCCGGATGTGGTTTTTGCCATTTTGGCATCCATATAAACTTGGACTCCTTGGCCTTGTGAGCACTCTTGGTGGGTTTGGGCCTGGGGTCAAGAGCCTAGCACGAGGCCGTAGTTTTCTTTTGTTTAAACTCGGGCTAGAGCGTGGTTGTAGGGGTTTCTACCGATGGCTTCGTAATGGTGGAGGAATCAAGAGAGCCCTTGCTGAAAGTCGTCACTATATGCACTTTGCCGATAGCAAGATGAATGCAGTTTAGGTTGTAATCCACATTACAGTTTGTTTGCTTCTTGAAAGTGCGACCCAATAGTGACACATTACCGGCTCCTTTAGTGTCAGGCAACACATGGAAGAAAGCTGGTAAACTTTCAGACTCGATAGAAATGACTACCTTGCACTTCCCTAGGAGTGAATAAGCAATACCCCCAAACGGGGTGAGTTTGGCATTAGTGGGCTGTAGTTTCGTTTGACCAATGCGTGCCCAATGGTCATGCGTCAAGATGTTGTAGTCGGCACCTTCATCAATCAAGGCATCGAAAGAATACGTCACTCCTGCTGTGACTGTGATTCGCAGGTATGCCGGTGCCACTGCTTCTTCGTCCTGATCTATAAGGTCGGTTATAGTAGCCATGCAAACGTTCATTGGGGGTTATAGCATGGGTGGCTCATGTAATGGATGGGAAGGAGGATAGTACTTCTTCATGCGGCTGCCATTAAAAAAGCCTATTCCTTCGCCTTCAAGCGTCTCCAACTCAACATTCCCTGTCCTACCAATCGTGCATACCCTGAAAGGCCCTAGCCCCCAAAATTTCATCTTCTGTTTATGTCCTTTTATAGAATATAGTAGAACAAGGTCCCCTTGTTCAAAGTCTTGCTGTTTGACATGCTTGTCAAACCACATCTTTCATCAAGCCTTTTCACAAATCAGAGAGTGAGTGGTGAGGAGTCGGGTCTCTATTAGGTGTTCTAGCTCCATTAAGAGATTGGTCCAAGCCTCTCTTCCCTCCCAACGCTCCTCGACTACTAGTCTTAAGCTAGGGATGAAGAATTCTAAGGGCAAAATAGCTTTAGTTCCATACGTCAACCTAAAAGGCGTCTGTCCTACCGCCGTTTTATAAGCTATGTAATAGGCCCACAAGGCCGCCATTAGCTTGTTGTCCCAGTCACTTCTTAAAGTAGACAAGACCTTTGTAAGCACGTTGACTAGGATTTTATTTGTGGATTCGGATTGGCCGTTAGCCTGAGGGTAATAGGGAGAGGACTTCCGATGCATTATTAGGAAGGTAGAGAGCAGGTGGGCAATCACTTCATTAATGAAGCGCATGCCTTCGTCACTTACAAGTTCGATTGGACAGCCAAACCGTGAAATGACCTTCTCCCACAATAACTTTGCAATGGTCCTAGCATCATTCTTCCTCATGGCTCGTGCCTCTACCCACTTCGTTAGATAGTCAGTTGCGACTATGATGTAGCGAGCTTGGGAATATTGTGCCGCAGGATTGATCGGTTCAATAAAATCGATGCCCCATTTTTCAAAGGGTTGTCGGGCTATGACAAGGGTCAACTCCATCTTGTCTTTCCTCACAGGCACTTTGGTCCGTTGGCACTCATCGCAGTGCTTTATGAATTTAGCTGCATCGCGGAAGAGGGTGGGCCACCATAGTTGGGATTGTAGCACCTTTCAGGCTGTCTTGTCCCCTCTAAAGTGTCCTCCAGCGATTCCGCCATGTGCTTCGTTCAATGCATCGTGCATCTCATGCTCACACACGCACCTGCGTAATAAGCCATCTTGTCCCAACCTATAGATTTGGCCAGCTATATCAGTTGGTATGGCTGAATTTTCAAGATAAGTCTTTTCAGCCTGGCCTTCTCAATGGGTCGCTCAGGTAGTCCATTTTCTAGCACTTGCACTATGTCGTCGGCCCAATACGGCGTCAGATCAGCTTTAAATAATTCTCTCTCACTAGACAGGTTAAAGAGATGAGCATCTGGCAAATCGTCAGGCATGCCTTGTCCAGCGGCTTCTCCTGTGGGTATGTGGGACATGTGGTCAGTCATGTAATGCTGCTTTCCTTTGCGTACAACCACAGAGAAGTCAAACTCCAATAGAAGGAGTAACCATCTAGCTATGCATCCTATAGCGCAAGGCTTGTTCACAAGATACAGCAAGGCTTGATAGTCAACAAAGAAGACAAAGGGAGTGGCCAACAGGTAATGCCTAAATTTCTTTATCGCAAATACCATGGCCAACCCCTCCCTTTCCGTCATAGAATAGTTCATCTCGGTCTCTGTGAGCTGCCTGCTGGCAAAACTCACCAGGTAATCCAAGTTATGTTCACCAGGCTAGCATAGCACGGCTCCAATAGCGAACTTAGAGGCGTCTATGTGTACATGAAACGTTATGTTCCAGTCTGGGGCTTGTAAGATTGGTGCAGTCGTAAGAGCCTTTTTCAATTCCTCATATGCGCGCTAGTATTCCTCCGTCCACTCGAACACTATCAATCGCTTGTACAATGGTCTAGAAATTAGTGCATAATTTAGTACAAAGCATCGATAATATCCAGTGTGTCCTAAGAAGCACTGAACTCCCTTATAGTTATCGGGTGGCGGTAAGTCAACAATGACTTTGACTTTGGAAAAGTCAGTAGCAATGCCGTTCCTTGACACTACGTGCCCTAAGATGCATCTGTGTTTCACCCAGAACTGGCACTTTAAGGGGTTCAACGAGAGGTGGTACAACCTACACCTTTCAAAGACAGCTCTCAATTTCTCCAAGTGTTCGGCCCAACTAGAGTGTAAACATAAGTCATCTACAAACACTTCCAGTTCGCGCCTAAGCATGTCCTTAAAGATAGTGCACATTAGGCGTTGGAAAGTTGCAAGTGCGTTCATTAGCCCAAAATGCATGACAATGTAGGCGAACACACCCCATTCCGTGGCAAAGGCGGACTTATGCCTGTCGTCGAGGAGCACTTGCACTTGATTATAGCCCGAGAAACCATCCAGAAAACTGTAGGCTTCTTTACCTGCTACCCTCTCAAGCATGTGCTCGGTGTAGGGTAAAGGATAGTTATCCCTCTTCGTAGCGGCATTCACTTTCTTGTAGTTCACGCACACTCTAATTTTTCCATTTTTCTTCACGACAATCACGATAGGTGATACCCAGTCCGTGTGCTCGATCTCATATATGAATCCTACCCTCATGAGTTTATCAATCTCCTCTTTTACTGCATGGGCATGCTTGGGATTCATGGGGTAAGGTCGTTGTTTCGTTGGCACTGCATCCGAGACCATTGGGATATTATGAGTCACGACCCTAGGGTTGACTCCCTTAAGTTTGTCCAATGTCCATGCAAATACGTCAATGTACTCTTGCAGGAGCGCAACGAGTTTGGTCTCTTCATCCTCCGCCAAGTCATCTCCAATGAACACCGGTCTTGGCTTTTCACCTTCCCCAGCCAAGTTAACCTTCTTGACTTTGGCGGGTCCCTCGATCGGTTCACTAGTCTGACCTTGTCTTTTTGCACCTAACAGAATCACCACTCTGTCACCCTTTTTAAATTTTGTAAACCGTTTGGGCAGATCCTGCGGTTTCTTCTGCCTTTTTACTTTTGAGTCCCTTGCTTGCTTTCTGGCCTCCTCTTTTAGCCTCCTGCGCCTCAGGTGGACTAGCAAGTCTCCCTTGGTGAGTTTGACCTTAGAGGGTTGCGGTATCTCGGGATCACTCTCAGTGCTGACTTTCGACTCTGAGTTAAACTCGCATCCCTCACTCGAGGAAGGTGTTTCCCTAGGGGGTCGTAGTTTCGTAGGTGCATCCGCCTTGAGCATTGGGATTACCCATGGTTGTACTACTCCGGCTTGCTCGTAATCCACGGCTCTTATGTGTTCTAGCCAGGATCTGTCACACTCCATCCGCATGACTCCTTTTTCGTTCCGACTGGTCCCTTCTTTCCTAGGCCTTGAGTCTGCCCTGATTTGTTCTATCGCTTTTCCTTCTGTGTCATACTCTATTGTGTCTATCTCTTCTCCACTCTCTTCTCCCGTAGAGTGATAGTCCTCATACTCCTCATCATCCAAGTCCTGTCCTTCTGATTGCTCATCATCCCCTAAGCTTCCCTCTTCAATCTCCTTGTCATCAGTAACTAAAGCCCAGTTATATAACAAATTCAGGTCGTGGACCTTGGTCCATTTCCATTCTGGTTTAGCTAAAAGATCACGTAGAGGTTTTAAGTTAGCAGCCAAATTGCCATCCAATTTATTGGTTAGATACTCTACAATTTCTTGAAGCTCTAATTTGTTGTTGGGGATGCTGGACGAGGCTGGTTTGCCCGGGTTGAGTGAGCTCCCTGCCATCATGCAAAGTGGCACAACTGGCTCCTCAGTTGGCATGGTTGCGGCTTTAGCAACCTGCCGATATGATTCTTCCTCATCCGAGAATGGTAGGTCAATGGTTGCCAAAACGTGCATCCAATCCCTCTCATCCTCAGGGCAAGGAATATATTTAGCGAGCGATCCATAGGGTTTGGTCGTTTGAGTATCGCCTTTCAGCATAGTCGAGATGGTAGCTAGGTCAACGGGTGTCGTCTTCCAAGTATCCATCTCTACCCTCACTGCACTAGTTCTATTCCCTAGGAAAATCAACCCATTGCCCTAGTCCTCTATGACACGTGCATTCCTCATCCAAGGTCAGCCTAATAGTATGTCGTAATCCACTCCCTTCATGACAATGAAGTTTACCGAAAATTACACATCGGCAATCTTTACTGGCCAATTCTTTAAGACCCCGAATGGTCTTAACCTCATTCTGTTTGCTAACGTGACATTAAACCTAACAGTCTCTATGGGAGGGTTTCCCCATGCCTCTAAGACTGCATGGTTTAGCACGCTAACATCGGCGCCTGTGTCTACAATTCCTTTTCGCATCATGTCTCCTAAGGCTAGAACGGGCAAAATTGCATGCATTTCAGTGCCTTCCCAAAAAGCATTGATGTGCAATGACTTAGGATTTGAGTGTAGAGATAGACTTGGGATCCGTGTAACTACATCATGATCTTGCGGATCAGCACCCGTAAGTCCTGTGTGTCCCTCGATCAAGTCTTTTAACTCCTACCACAAGGAATGATTTTGCCTAAGCAGATCTTCCAAGCTTAGAGTTACTGGAGTGGACAACAAGGTTGTGAGGAGGTTACTGTACTCTTGTCTTCCTCTGAGGGTAGCAGTTCTAGGCCATGCGTTCTGTCTGCCCTGGTAAGTTTCCCCCCAGCCTTGCTGCTGAGTCGCTCCCAGTGGTGCAGGTATGCTCGTAGCCTGTGGTTTTGAGGGTGAGACTGGTATGCTCACACTGGAGAAGTCGTTCATAGGATCTTCCAATATGGATTCAGCATCCTCGAGGTGCTTTTGGGTGTCCTTGATCCACTCCTTGACCTTGGCTATAGCCTCGAGTTGCCATTTGGGGTGGGGATATTCCCCTACCTTAGCACTCCCTAGCTCAGCTGTCTTAGGAGCCGAGGTCTCTGCCTCTGCGTCTGTGACCTTCTTTCCCATTACTAGTGTAGTCGCTTCCTCGGTTTTAAGGGTTATCTTTGCATCGGTTCTCTTTTTCCGTCTCCTCCAACTTTTCTTCCCCATTGAGGTTGCATCAAGGTTACTTGGCCCTGGCAAGGAGATGCTTGCTTGTTTCGTTTGAGCTCACGTCATAGCATGTAGTGGGATGGGCGTATCCTCCCTACTAAATGTTTCCACTCCAAAGAGCCCCAACGGCACCGATGGCATGTTGGCAGAGCTGGTTGATGGCTTCCGCCTAGGACAGTCAGGAAACAGATGTGTGATTCCACACTCTGTGCATCGGAGATCCGCTTTGTCCTTGTTAGCTTGTTCTCGTTCTGGGCAACGTGATGAAATGTGGCTTGGGTGGCCGTAAGTCCAGCATGTGACTGGATCCTGGCTGGGCCCTCCAAAGCCTCTACCTCTCCCTCTTCCTAAAGCCATCACCGGTACTGGCTGATAGTCCATCAGGACTGGGTTGCCCTCCTCGTCATAGGATATGTACAGGTTGACGTATGTTTCTTCCTCATTAGGCTTCTCCACAAAGTGAACAGGAGCATCGCTAGATGGGTGGGTTACAAAAGGCCCTGATGGCCTGGATATACCAGTTGGGTTGGCACGGTAGGTCTCGAGTCAGTCGGTGCTAGAAGAGCTAACTGGGCTCCCCTGCCAAAGAAATTAGGTGGCCTATTACCTAAGTATGGAGGGTTGTATTGCTGCGTGTATGGGAAAATCCTCGGCATTCTGCAATGCACTGCATCATGCCCGAATCTACCGCAATTTGAGCATGGCCAAGATCTAGGATCTTGGCACTCAACTGGGAGGTGATTGCCGCCGCAATATACACATTGTACATGCGATCTCATAGGCTTCCTCACAAGCTCTTGCAACCATGCAATCTCCATTCTCATCTCTGCCATCCCTTGGTTGTGGTCTACACTCTTTCCCTTATCCTACACACTAGCAGTTCCTTTTCCCCCCAAAGTGGTTGATCTCTCAGGGTCCCTCTGGCTTGCACTATCTCGGTTGGTAGTCATCATGCTACGTTCTCTGAGTTGATCATCTACGCATATTGCCTCCTCGAAGACTCGAGCTAGCACGTCTCATTGCAAGGTGGAGTTACTGGCCAAAGCCTTGTAGAGCTCCTCACTCTGAATCCTGTTCATGAACACTGTAGACACTGCCCTCTCGGTAGGTCGCTCATTGGCAGGGATTCTCTTGTAGAGGCTGCGCACCTGAGTGACGTAATCCCTAATGTCCTCCTTCTCCCTTTGACTGATATTCATCAACCTAATAATGAGGTTATCTGAATACCCCACCTCCGAAAACCTCTTGAGGAAGAGGCCCTTAAGGTGAGCAAAGTTCATACGTTCTGCGTCATCCAGACTAGAATATCAAGTCCTTCCCTTATTGCCTAAGCACAGGCCGAAGGCTTGAGCTCGCTGCGCAGGGTCAGTAAGACAGTTTGCCTCACATACTTGCTCAAACTGCTCCATGAAGTTGTACGGGTCACTACTAGGTTCGTATCGAGCTAGTTGTTTTGCTACTATGGGGATTCTAGCCTGCCCTTTAGCCCCTTGCGTGACTCCCAATCCTGATAGTAGCGCGGTGGCTAGGGCAGTAGCGCTCTATTCCACGGACGTATTGTCCATGAGTCACTTTGCTACCAGTTCACTCAATGTCATGTCAGCCTCTGCTGCCCGTTCCCTCTCTACGTTCGGTCCGGATTTGGCCGCTCCAGCTAGGTCTAGTACTCGTTTAGCCTCGTACATATCTACGTCTTGCTGCAGCCTTCTAGCCCTTTGCTCATGCTTGTAGGAAATTATGCCTTCCAGCGCTCTCTTGATAGCTCTTCTCTCTTCTTCCAAGTTAGCTGCCACTTCCTCTACAGGTCTGCCTTGGATCACGGTTCTGGTGAGTAGATCGTAGTCGTGGACCAGTTCCTCGACCGAGGTTGGAAATTCTCCTAAGTCTAGTTGGTCTTCCCCTTGTTCGCCTCTTGATCTTGACATTGTTTCTGCTTCCAGCTCCACGAGGTTGTCAATGAATCCAATCAGCTCCGGCAGCGTCCACTCCTCTACCTTGTTGCTTCCCGTGCCTTCGTGTCTTCTCCGAGTACTACTAGTAGGGCACTCAGGCACCTGTCTAAGTCTTGGGGTCTTCTCCTACTAGTGGGTTCCTTAATGTTATTAGATATCCTGGTGTGTTCCTTGTTATTCGAAAGCAGCTGCGATCCTTATCCACACGTTGTGCTTAGTGCTTTTGTGATGCTTGGTGCAAAAACAGGCTTTTCTCTTTTCTTGCAATGCAGACTTAGTGGAACACAAGAGTGAAGTGCTGATACTGAAAGCGTTTAATGCGAACTCCACCTTGTTTCCACCCACATTCCCAGCCTAATTTGAGTTCTCAACTCGGTTCTCGGCTATTCTACGGCCTTTCTGCAGGTCTGTGCTGTGTTTTCTATTCTGCCCTAAGTTCGATTGGTCTCTGAGGTTCTAATGGTCAAACTGGGTCTTAGGGGTGTTCAGGGTTGCATCCTGGGGGTCAGGTCTGTGACAGGGTCAACTAAAGATCCTTATCTTTTCCTTCTGGCAGGATGGTCCGATTTTGGGAATCGGACAAAGCTGGTCCGACTCTAGGAGTCGCACGGTTCGATTCTTGCAGTCGGACACGTCTGGTCTGACTCTAGTAGTCGGACGGGGTTGGTCCGATTTAGGGACTCGTCCGATCCTGGTGGTCCAATTCTAGGAATTGGACCAAGAGGGTGGTCCTATTTTCAAAGTGATCCGACTATGGATTGGTTCGAGTCCGACTATAATGGCTCGACTATGATGGTCGGACTCTAGTGGGCAGTCCGAGTGCCACATGGCACGTCCGATCGACTTGTCCGATTCTGGGAATCGGACAGGGCTGGTCCGACTCCCTCAATCGGACGGTCCGATTCTGGGAGTTGGAAGGTCCGACCCCAGGACTTGAGTGGTCCGATTCTGGGAATCGGACCACTGCGAGCTGGTCTGATTGCGTCTGCGGCGAGCGCAATTCTAACTCATTTAGATCCCTCTTAATGTCTGCTACACACAATCACTACATACTTCCCATATCTGATTAGAGCACTATTAAGAAACACCAGACTCACCTAGAGCAGCACGAATCGATGGCACCCAGAATCGTGGTAGCGCTCCCTCTTCCTGTCAACCAGAAGCTCTCTCTCTCTCTCTCTTACACAAGGCTAACTAGTGAAATGAGGTTTGTCCTTGCCTCCCAAGCCTCTTAAGGTCCTTTCCTAGCACTGCAAAACCTTACAGCTAGTTCCCTTTCCCTGTTTCACCCAGAAACTTGAATCTGGTCCCCTGTTTCCCTATTTCCAGCAGCAGCCAAAACCTCTATTCTCACTTTTCTTAACCTAATCTAACCTTAATCTAGTGCAGCCAACATGCAAAACAGAAATGCAGAATGGTAGTCCTAAACTAATGCTTCCAACAAACCCAAATACTTACTTGTTTCACGGATTAAACCCTCCTAAATCTCCTTGTTATCTCGAGCACCGATTCAGGCTGCAAACCCTACTTCTATGCTCGATTTGATGCGTGCGGCGCTCAAGGCTCGATTACATCGGTCCCGGCAATAGAACCAAAATGGAGGGGAGCTTCAAGCTCTACCTCAAGACCTACGGACCACTTATTGCTCAAGTGTTTCGAACCGAGCGGCCATGGCTACCTCTCACATAGTTGACACGCAATGCCTACTTTACGAGTGTAGTGAGCTTACCTTGTTGCTCGATCGAGTACCCTCCTCTTTCTTGCACACCGGCAGCTCCACAATCCTTGAGGCAAGCTCAAGCAACCTCAATCCCTCTCCCATGAGCTTCATCCTCCATAGCCACGCGCGAGACAAGAGAAGAGAAGAGAGGAGATGGAGAGCTTCTTCTCCAAGATCCCTCACTCTCACACAATCACTCCCTCACTCCCTCACACTCTCTCAAACCCTCTCTCAAGCACAAACAAGAAGGCAAGAAACAAGAGAAGAAGAAGAAGAAGCTTTGGCCACACACAAGAATGAGCTTCTCATTCACTTTTCAACTTTATATACATGCCCTACTTTTCATGGGCGGTCATCCCCTTTTTTACATGGCCGGCCATTAGCCTAGGCCCATTTCTCATTTCCCACCGTTCTAGTCTATCCTACTCCTCCCAACTAATGCATACAATTTGCACAGGAGTGAGCCTGGCACTCTCACAAGGATTTGGGAGCATTTTCGCACTTAATGGTGCGCTTTTTACTCTTTTACTCTCCTTGGGCGACTCTAAGACTTCTTGAGGGTCGTGCCCGTGCTTTTAATTTTTTCCAGGGTCTGGTTATTACCGGTTAAGGCACCTTTTTCTTCTTTTTGTCTTACGCCTTTTGCTATTTCCTTTTTTCCATTTCCCGCTCCTCTGTGCTGCGGTAAACAAGCATCTATCATGAATGGCCTAGACAAAAAGCCAAGAGAAGCAAGGCAATTGTATCCTTGATACCCTTAAGTCTCTTCACTATTGAGGTGATTAAGAACAAATATATTATCCTAATTCTTGTCATTACCAACACTCGAGCACAAAGCAAGAAAGGTGGGATTAGCATTGAGGGACTAACAATAGAAAATGGATAGACGATTGGCAAAAATAATACAACTACCCTCTCTCATGCATCACACATGCCTACCCTTGATAAACCCCTTGAATTGCCATTTATAGAGAAACTAAAATATCAAGATATGCATAGGAATGCATCAGCCAGTAGTATGAGATCCCACATTACATATGGTCAATCCTCAAATGGATTGTCTCAGTTCCTCTCTTCATGTTGGCCCCTAGCTCAGTGCCACCACATTGTCCTTGGGCTATCTCATTCCCACAAATAGCATGAAATAATAAGCTAATGGTGACCATGCTTCTACATAAGCCCAAAGCAAACACCCTAATTTTCAATGAACTGCTTGGTGGACCCAATTGCCAATGGTAGCAACTCCTATTTTGTTACCACAATGACCTCTTTGTCTCTCCAATGCAAGAGCCAAGTGTGGATGTTGAGGAAGAAAGTGAACTAGAGGAGGAAGAATCAACAAATAATGAAAATGAAGAGGGATCTAATACAAACTCCATTGACTAAGACACAGATGGCCAAATGACAAAACAAATCTCGGTGGACCCCAAGCCCTCTAATATAGAAGGGATGCTCATAGATGTAGGTGTGGTTAAACACAAATCCGAGTTGGAATGGTTGGAGCATCTAGAAATACTTGATTATGAACAAATGGGATATCGATCCTCGCATTTGATTCCCACTTCAAAAGTATCAATAGTTGATAAAGAAGCAAACACAACCTATGATGCTTCATTTAGAGAAGGTATTGACTCAGAGATGGATGGGAGTGATGATTTTGACCTTGAAATTCAACCACTCAGTGGGTCTCATAAAGCTAAAACAAAACTCACGGTCCATCTTAAGCAAAAGCACCTCAAGAACATCTTAGTAGACAATTTATCCAAAACCAAAAGTCAAGAAAAACTACAAAATCTCCTAAAGCAACTTACAAAATATAAAAAAGGAGATTGAGTCATTATCTTGCTTGATACCAAGACAAAAGGGTAGTCCAATGAACCCATTGAGAGCCCAATGAAGGTGAAGGAAGTAGATCTTGCTAAGCAAGAAAACCTCCAAAACTAGCCTATATCATTGAGGATCTCCAAAACTAGTATACACCATTGAGGATCTCTAGAACTAGTCTATATCATTGAGGATCTCAATGCTGAGGACAAAGAATGTCTCATTAATCTACTTAAGGAATACCATGATGTGTTCACTTGGAAGGGCACACCACCTCAAGTGTTGATGCATGCAATACCATACTGAAACATGATGCTAAGCTTGTGAAACAAAGATATTATCTCATGAATCTTCACTATGCACATCATATTTGTGAAGAGCTAGAAAAGCAATTAAGAAAAAATAAAAATACATGAGTATGCATTGACTACAAAAAGCTCAATGCAACAACTAATTAAGACCATTATCTACTACTATACATTGATCATGTTATCAAATGAGTGGCAAATAAGAAAGGTCGTAACTTTTTGGATGGTTTTTCCCATTATAATCAAGTGCAAGCTCGCCTAAATGATAGAGTCAAAATGGTTTACCTACATCGGTATGCCATTTGGTCTAACAAATGTACCAATCACTCTCGAATATTTTATATGCACCATCTTCAAGGATATATTGAGAGATGGCTTGAGGTGTTCATGAATGACCTCTTTAGCTAAGAAGAACACCTTGAGAAGCTTCACTTAGTCTTTAAAAGGTGTCAGCAATATCAGCTTTCCTTCAATCCATTTCAATGCTAAGCATGATATCATCTTAGGCCATGTGGTACCTAACAATTGGATTGCAACAACTAACGCTACAAAGGTTAAGAAGCTATTCAGTGCTTCTTGGGATACATTGGGTATTACCGATGCTTTTTGTTTAAATATATCATGATAGCAATATCACTTTATAAGTTGTTGGTTATCTGGGAATGGTTTAATGAATGTCAATGCATGTTATTAGTGTTGGTTTTCATGATCACCTTGTGTGAGATGGCTCATCTCGATAAAAGCAAAAGCAGATAGAAGACATGGTGCACACTCGTGCACAAATAAATCCTTTTGTGTCATGTAAAAAGCATTGAAGTATTTGTTGCTTAAGATCTTGTGATGGAGATGTTGTTGTCAAAATATGATTGTTGGAAAGATTTCAATGGAGCTAAGCTGCATTAGGTATTAGAGAACCTTACCCCATTGTCTCAAAGAAGCAGAATACAAAGGCTAGTAAATGTTGCTAGAATAGATATATAGCATGCTGATGGTGGGCTTGATGCAACCTTGCCACTAAAAAGGAAGTGCATGTACCCCTCCTTTCATAGCCTTTATTTTACACAACACCTTAGAGAAGATAGCAAGCCACATATATATCATTGGACCCAACTCAAGGGTTGACCTTGTTAATAGAATGTAAGCCTAGTGGATCTTTGGGAGTTCAATGGATTCATGTTGACCTTGTCCATAGGATGAAAGGTTGGAACATAATGGGGGTTCATGTTTATGATCCCCATGTTCAGAAAATAATGACAATTACAACATGTGAGTTCAAGGTGGAGGATGAGCATGCACGTGTATCATTTTGGCAAATGCTAAATGATGTTATGATAAATAATGGATTTTCTATCCCAAAATTTTGAGGATTTATGGGCACATGCAACACAAGCAAATTGGCTAGTAGTTAGAATAGTCTACAATGGTGGACTGAATAACTCCATGGATGGTAGAGAAAGGACTTGTGCATTTCATTCGGAGATGAGTATGGCCATGAATGTAAAGAGATGTATCAAAGGCATTTATTTAGAATAGCATGAAATTCTTTGTGGAAAATGGAAGGCTATAAGGACTACATGTGGTGAGTGCCCATCGCTATCACTTCATTCTTTATTATTTCAATGACCAATAAAATAAGGGATACCAATGACACATTTTGACTATTGGAGTTCCCACATCCTCTCTCTCTCTCTCTCTCTCTCTCTCTCTCTCTCTCTCTCTCTCTCTCTCTCTCTCTCTCTCTCTCTCTCTCTCTCTCTCTCTCTCTCTCTCTCTCTCTCTCTCTCTCTCTCTCTTGCTTCATCTACCATAGCTCACACCTCTATTGCTTCCACTTGCTTGTGCTCACTTGGGCTTCTCCCTTTGATTGATATCCAAGCATAGATTGAGGAGCTTCACCCACCAGCCCAATTTGAATACCTATAGTCCATTCATTCATGGTAGCCATGGCTTCGAATTGCAAGGTATGCATTTGATGCTCCCTTCTTCCCAATTGATTAGAGCTTCTTTAAGGCATTGGAGGGGTTTCATTGAGCTCTTCGTGAGCTTCCTTGTGACACATTTTCTCTAGCTACAATAGTAGCAATCCCAACATTAGCAGCGTGATCTGCACCTATTGCTGTTGGCCCCATTTTTTATTAGGTTGACCTCTTCCCATGCTCCTAGGCACTCTTGGCTACCTTGCCACTCATCTTAGACACTCCTAGCATTGGATCCTTGGCTTTTGGCATTGATTTGAGCCTCTACACCTCTATCATTTGTTGTAATATACAACAAACATGTTGTTTACTCTGTGTAAGATAGACTTGCTATTTACTCAATGTAGGATAGACCTATTGTTTACTCTATGTAGGACATGTATCATTTGCTATATATTATTGTTGTTTATTTTATGCAGGATAGACCTATTGTTTACTCTATGTAGGACAAGTATCACTTGATGTAATATACAGCAAATGTGATGTTTATTATATGTAGGATAGGCATGCTATTTACTCTACACATGAGAGACCTATTGTTTAGTGTATTGTAGACAGACGTGATGCTCATTGCATTGAGGACATGCCTGATGTTTACTGTGTTCAAGAGAGATATGTTGTTCACTACTATTCAAGATTTACCTAGTGTATATTATCACAACAAACAATTTGACTGTAAAAGTCTATGCCTATTGCTATTTGATGATATTTGGGTACTTCAATGGACATGTTGATGTATGGCATGCTATGCATCCCAATATGCTCATGGAATGCCTTGACTTTCGCTTTTGAGCTTGGTTATATGTCTTGGTGCTTCGTTAGTTACTACAGTGATCATCCACATTAGCTTGAAGATTTTGCTCCCAGATATACACTTGATATATCTTGGATGCTTGGATGTCATGTATATGATCTATTGAGCTTGTTTGGCTCAATTGGTATTTGTTTTTATTCCAGTGGGAGTCATGTAAGTTTCTTGGATATTTTGCATTAGAGCAGAGCTTTGGCATTTATGCAGTTGAGCTTAATCTATTGAGATAATGAAACCCGTTGACATATATACATGCTCTCTTGATGCTTACTAGATTAAGTTACTCTTCAATGGGCTGATTTGATTTATGATTTGGATCTAGCACCTATCTCTATCAGTGTGATGTTAGTGACGTACACACACTACTTGGCTATGTACTAAGCTTTATTACCCTTGCTCAGTCACGATTGTCCTTTTTGGTAGATCTCTATTGTTCCTCCTAAGACCTACTACATGCATGATGCTTGTGCCTATTAGATGTATGGTTTATTGGCACATTGAGATTGTGATAGATCTTGGTACTGGTTGTATGCATTCTCAATGCTAGTTACTCTTATATATCCCAAATATACCTAGCAATGTGTTAACCTTGGTGCAAAGAAAGCGAAAGAAAATCAAAAGACATAGGGAAAAGTGAAAAAGGCAACCCAATGAAAAAATAGAAGGAAAAAAGCCAAAAGCATAGGAGTAACTTTAAAAGTCCAAGGTGAGTGCAAAAAGGGAAAGGTGCATTTTAAAAATAAAAGCATGCCCAAAAAATTTTGTAAAAGAGTTCTAGGCTCCACATCCTGTGCAATTTGTAAATGTAGATGGGCATGCGTGAAGAAACAATCTAAATATGAAGGGAATAGGGAAAGAGTACCTAAGCTAAAATGGCCGGTCATGTAAAAAAATGGATGGGCATCCAAGGAGGAGCTAGGGCATGTAATATAAAAGGAAAAAAGTGAATAAACAAACTCATTCTTGTGTGTGGCTAAAATTGGCTCTCTTATTCTTCTTCTTCTTGCTTGTCCTTATGCTTGAGAGAGGGAGTGAGCGTGTGAGGGTGAGGGACCATTGTGGAGAAGCTCTCCATCTTCTCCTTTCTTCTTCTTCTCTTCTCGTCTCACACACAGCAATGGAGCTTGGTGCTTGAGCTTTTATCTTGGATTGTGGAGCTACCGGAGAGCTCATGGGAGGAAGCAACTCAATCGGGCATGAAGGTAAGCTCACTACACTCAAAGGTGTGAGAGTGCACATGACTATGTGAGAGCTAGCTATTGCACTTAGCTTGAAACACTTGAAAAAGGGCTTAAATGCATTAAGGAAGCAAACACAGAGAAGGAAAAAGTAAAAGAGCAAGAGAGAAGGGGTTTAAGAGGCAAATAAGAGGGGGAGAAGTGTATTCAGTCAAGAGAGAGAGTTGTAGGGCAGGAGGATATATTTTCTCACTAATTCATATTCCCGCATCGCAAAGCCCTATAGGTATGCTCTAAGTGTCATTTGATGATTATTGATCATAATCGGGACCCTCATTGCAATATTACAGTAGGCACTTTGAGTATTTGATCAAATTTTTGCAATTCTTGAACTCAAATGGCCACTGAGGCATCATGCTTGAACAGACACGTGACTTGAACTCGGATGTTCAAGTCTACAACTCAAACACTGCAACTCGAACAAGTATACAAAACAACATTTCTGGCACATCATAAAACCCATCCTAGGGCTAGCAAAGCATGAGCCCACCAATCTAGATGACACCCCCTATAGGCCTTCAAATGCATAGAACATACCATAGAGCCAACAGACTCAAGAATCATGACTAAATTGTCCAAAAATGATTGCAATCACTAATCATTAGTTGCTTATCCCACTAGAGACCTGAATTAGCTCATTGAACCTGCTATTCCCCACACCATGCATCTAGAACACAGTAGAGACTAGAATGGAACATCAAGAGTGGCCATCATCCGTACAAAGAAGCTATAATTAGCTTAAACTAATTGGAAAGAGTGTGATCAGCATTGCTTCCATTGAACTGACATGCCACATCACTTAAACACTTGGAGTACACCAGCAAAGTGGAAAGCTTGATTTGCATAGTACACAACATCAATAAGCACCACTCAAGTGTCTGAGTGCATGCAACACTGAGGATTGTTTTGAATAACAAGGAACACACACAAGATAACATAAGTCAAGGAACCCACTTGTAGGAGGAGACCCCCAGACACCAAACGAGTGACCACAAAAACCAATCACTAAAGAGACTCCTGAGAGGCTTAAGTCATCGAGCCGCTTAGGGAGCAACAAAGACTGGCACGATTAGGGATGCAACTTTACCTGATCTGATCAACCTAACCAATACCCTATTTGCTCAAGAAACCATAGACATGTTAGGGACTAGCACCAACCCTGGAGAGGATGAACTTGACTTGGGAAAATTCCCAAGCGATATCTAGTAGCTTGTAAACCAATATGACCTGTGAACCAAAATGGTGCATCATGATAGACCGACCAAGGAGATCATAGCCAATCTCGAGGAAGAGAGAAAAATAGCAAGAAAAGTGTTGCAAAGCATAGTCGTCTACAACCAAGAGCAGCAAGCTCGGAAGCTGAGACAAGACATTAAAATGAGTGAGGTCCAATTCATCTTGGCTCTCGCCAACAGAAATAGGACATGACCAAATGCTAAGAGGGAGAGACTGCTAGAGGTGGATCTTACATTGAGCATGCTTCTTATGAAGCGACTTTTAGATAATACAACTGCTGAGCAGAGTAGAGTAGCCCTAGCAACTACGTTGCTATCAAGGCTAGGAATCACTCCAAACTCTAAGAGCTAAATCAAGATACCTATGGCGATCGCTAAGCAACTTAACAAGCATCAACCTGGCAATGACCCGTATAGCTTCATAGAGTAGTTTGAGCAAGTATGCGAGGCGAACAGCCTCATAAACCTTGCTCGACACACACAAACTTTCAGACTTTGCCTAGGAGACAAAGGACATATGTGGTATACTAGCCTAGATAATACCAAATGCAATAATTTTAATAACCTCAAGAATCTATTTATCAAGAGATTATCCGAGGCAAGATGCTCCGACAATCTCATTGTCAGGCAGATGATATATCAACCAAAGGGACGAGGAGGATATCTGAGACTACATTGTTCACATGCAGAGTCTCTTTAAGAGAATTCTAGTGGGGGTAGAATGACCTAACAAACAAGTGGTCTCCACCGTATTCATAATAAAAAGAATCTGAAGTAAAGAACTTTGCAAGGCCTTAATGGTGAGCAACTCGAACCTGCAAAGGAATGTGCTAGCTAGGGTCCTTGACGAAGCCATATGTGTGGATGAACTACTCAAGGAGAGAAGCTCAAGAGCCACAACTCGAGACAACACTACCTCTAGATCCTCAAAGAGATCTATAACCATTAGCAAAAGATCTAGCCAGAGCACATATGACAAAGGAAAGAGTGTCGGCTAGAGCCAGGAGTTGGCAAACATGAAGCTGGAGTTGGCTAAGATTCAAGAGATGATGAGAAGACCCACACAACCTCACATGCAATGCGTGCATTACGGGGCAAATCACCTTCTAGTCAAGTATCTCAATCATAGATCGAGACCATGTGCTAATATGATAGGTTTGCCCATGATGCTATGCATTGCAAATTATCGAGATGATTCCTTTACTCGCAATTGTACAATCAGTCATATTACCTAGGGAATAGGCTGTTGAACTTCAAAAGGGGAGCTCCATTAACTCTCCCAGCACTCAACAACTCAAAGCCTAGTCATCCCTAAGATGGGCATTAACCCTACAAGGATACCTAGACCACTTGGACCCATTGTGACCCATCCACCGAGAGTGACATTCTGATACATTGCATAGAGGAGCCGAATGAAAACAAAGCATATGTAAACCCTTATGTCTCATATACAATGGAGAGGGTAACCCCATCTTGATGGATGTCAGACCAGTGCCAATGATGGCATTAGGTAGGGGAAGAAGTAGAAGTCTAGGAGGACAAAACCAAGAACCCATCGCATGGTAGACTTGTGGTCACCCAGGGCATATCTCATCTCGATGCCTCGAAAAGGAGCAAGCTAATCAAGACAAGGCTAACTTGAGATGTCTAGAGTGTGGGATCACACACTTGTATGCCGAGTACCCTGGGCAAAAAACCTCCACTAGTTTGGAAATCACGCTATTCGTACCATTGGGCTTGTTTGGAGTTGAGATACTTGATGGTGAGGCCATGTAGATTGTGTTGAATGTCATGACTCGAGCACAAAACTAAGCAAGCCAGTATTTCATCACCTTGACCCAACAACCTTGACACAGCTTCAATAGGGAAGAAGATCCATAAGAGAAGAAGAAAGAGGGTTGAGGCAAAGGTTACACTCAATACAGAATAGTACCATCACATTACTCAAGGGGAAGCAAGTCATAGACACAGAAGGAGAAACATATGCTCCTAAGATAGTAGAAAAGGGGAGTGCCAAGATTGGGGAGTATCCTGACCCGAGGCACCAATTGGGGAGCATAGAGCCTAATGAAAAGCAAGCAGTTGGAAATCTGCTCATGACATTGCTATCAACCTCTGTGACTCGACCTCTGGGAGAGTTGCTTAGGTAGAACCCAACACGATGGCAAGTGTTGAAGCAATGGGTAGAAGGACTTGATAAGCTTGGACCAACTGACTTGCCTGACCACGATGCAACAATGAAATTACCAAGCTTAACCCTAAACTCAGTGCCTAAGTCCTTGATATTATAGCCCCAAAGGAATCCCAAGACAAAAAGGCCCCAAAAATTCAGAAATGGAAGGCAATCCAAAGTGAGAAAAGAGGAAAAGAAAGGTGAGCTCAAAAATTTATAGGAAAAGTCTTAATGCAAAAGAAAGTGCACAATAATGAGTGCACCAGATATTCTAGCAAAGAAAGTGCCAAGCGCATTGTAATTCATTTTGTAAAAGAACGTGAGGCTCCCTCCTGTGCCATTTGTAAATATAGACAGGCACAAGTGAAGGAACCATGAAAAGAGGAAAGAAACAAAGAAAGAAGACCTTGGCCAAAACAACCAATCATGTAAAAAGGGATGGGCACCCAAAGAGGAGGAGGGCATGCATAAAAATGCAAAAAGAGAATGGAGAATATCATTCTTGTGTATGGCCAAATCTAGCTCTCCTCTTCTCTTCTTCCTCTTCTTGTTCTTGCTTACTTGAGCTTGTGTTTGAGAGAGGGAGTGAGTGTGTGAGGGTGAGGGACCATGGTGGAGAAGCTCTCCATCTTTTCCTCTATTCTTCTTCTTCTCTTCTCTTCTCGTGTCTCACATGCAACAATGGAGCATGGAGTTTGGAGCTTGAGGATTAAGCATGCTTGAGGTTGCAACTTGGATCGTGGAGTTACTAGAATGCTTAAGGGAGGATGCAACTTAATCAAGCATGGAGGTAAGCTCACTACACTCATCGCACAAACTGATAGACACCCTACCAGTCCATGAAGTAGGCATTAATTGCTAAGTTATCCAGTCCAATCAAACCCCAATCTCCCATAGGCCTTAGGCCCTTCTATGAACAGAGATGTATCCTTACTTTGGTCTCGGACCTAACCACAAATACATGGGATGACCTGGTCACCTACATTGCATGCTTGGATGCCACCTTCACCATGTTTGCTAAAAACTATGAATGGTTGGATTTAGGCCTCCTAGATGGGCCATTAGCAATGGATGTATACTCCTTGCCATACCTAGGAAGAATATGAATTCATGTTTGTCAAGATTCCCATGGTAGCCAAGGAATTGATCACTGATCAGATTTCTCGAGAGCAAGCTCTCAAACAATGGCTGATCACCTAGCAAGGTCAAAGTTTCTACAACAAACCAGGAGCTAGAAGAGCTAAAAAATCTAGCCGACTCTGACTCTTCCTTCTTGCAAAAATGGCATTCTCTTCGTCTCCAATGGGAACAAGAGGGTTGCCAAATTATGACCAACACCGAGCAAAGACGTGTAATCAAAACCTCTGAGTATGACCCAAGCTATGTGGCTCCTACCTCATTCAGGGTCTTGACCATCACTTGCAATCAACTGTTAGAAGATTGTGTTATGGCTTACCCCTATTTGGACCAAATCCTACCTTGTTCAAGGTCTTGACTATCACTTGCAATCAACCGTTAGAAGATCATATTATGGCCATGACTAAGGAAGAACTGCACATCACTAGTAGAGCAAGATGAACTCTGGTGACTTCCTAACTGATGTCTTGACCTACATTACACACATAGGCATTAGACCATATGACATGGACTGTCATGCCCACTTAGAATATAACCCATAGTTCTACGATTGGCTCATGAAGAAATAAAGCCCAACAGCTAGCGCTTAACGCCCTAAAATGTTCATCCTCTGATCCTAGGAAGGATCTTCATCATTCCCGAGGGGGGAGGGGGTAAGGTGGATAAGAAAACATGACTTGAACCTGAAACCAGATTTCAAAAGCAAAAAGGGATGATTAAAGTAGAGTTATACTTGAGGAAAATTTTCATGAAATTATTGTTGGAATGTGTGGATTTCTTGAAGCAAAAATATGCATTCTATACTTGAACATTTCACCGTTCCATAACATACATTTATAATCCTCTTATCTTTTTGCAAAAAGTCATTTCAAGTGAGCTAATAGTGAGTTGTTGCATCATGACAGGAACCCGAGATGGCAGGACACCACGACAAAGGCAGTAAGCTTCCATTCTCATAAGAGGAGCAGGCCAAATATGACATGGTTGTGTTAAAATGAGAGCCTTTAACCAGCTCAAATACAGAGGCATTCAGAACCTAGAAGACATGGTGATAGAGGAGCAAGCTATGAAATAAATCATTGACCAGTGCAACCTTAGCAAGTATCCGGGGAAGGTTGGCCAAGCCATCAACTATAGTAAGTGCACAAAGTTCCTATGATCCTTTGACACCAACAAGAACCGTGGCATAGTGACAGTGAGACAAGGAGAGGAGACCCGTAGAGTAGAAGTTGAGACGAGTCCTAAACTGGTGGAAAGGGCACTAAGACGTGGCATAGTGATAGTGAGACAAGGAGAGGAGACCCGTAGAGTAGAAGTTGAGACGAGTCCTAAACTGGTGGAAAGGGCACTAAGACTTGTCAACGAGCCTGAGAAGTGGCCAAAGAGAAATGTCTATGGCATATTAGGAATGGACAAGGACCAAGTGTACAAAAATGATGGGATCAATTTAGTTGAGATCCCCAACCACGACATCAAACTACAAGAAAAAATGGTCCATGCATTATTCTCCAACCAAAGGTACAATGCTTTGATGAGCAAGTGCTTGAGAGCCTTACAACAAGATCCTTGGATGAAATCAACTGGAACGGCTATGTGTGTAAGACCATTGAGTCTTTAGCAAAAGTGCTAGCCATAGGCCCTAGAGTAGCAGGTGGGGAGTCTTCGGCTTCCACAAGGGAGACAATTTGAAAGAAACCAATGGCCAACATAGGGTTTAGGGGTGTGCTAACTGACATAATCCATGAAGTTGTGGGAGTTACAGAGAGGGAAGAAGTGGTGGAAGAAACGCATGAGCACTCACCATCCTCCCCATGGGTTGCTAGTGCATTCAACCATTAAGGTGAGCACCCCAATTTCATTCTTTATGAGAAACTTGGGGGATGAAGAAATTGCATGGATATAAAAGGAAGAACCAGAGCGAGCTACAAAGACGAAGGAAGCTCACCTCCAAGCTCAATGACGACAACAAGAGGGTTCGAGTGAAAGAACTGTTAGTGAGCAAGGTGAGGAGGGCTTTGTCCCAAGGAAAAGATTATGTTGAGAATTCTAGGCAAAAAGAAGGGAACTATACCAAAAGGGGACAAAGACTTAGAAACCACGCAAAAAGAATCAAGGAAGCTAGAAGAGGAATGAAAGAAGAAGCAGGAGGAAGAGGATGAATGCCTGCGAAAGGCTAAAGAAGAGTCTAAAAGGGCTAAAGAAGAACAAAGGGGGAAGAAAAAAGAGGAGGAGGAAAGGCTAAAAAGAGAAGATGATACGCAAATGGCTCTTGCCCTTAGATTGTCAATTGAGCAAACCTCCCAATCAAAAGAGTTGGTAAGATGAACCTAGAAGAAGAGTTGGCAAGATGAACCTAGAAGATACACCATACACTGGTGCCGTAGCCACAGAAGTAGCTCAAGGACCTGTCACATGCAAGGGGAAAACTCCATTATACCCACCATCGCCTGTCACGATTGCCACATGCCTAGTGGCAAGTGGAGGAGCCCTAGTGCTAGGGATGAAGAGGCCAATTGCTATAGATGTAGAGTCAAGAAAAGACCTAAAGAAGCCCAGAATAGAAGCCTCAATGATATCATATCCTCGGTTGTGCCAGTGCCAATAAATTATGATGAATACATATAAGAGCTATTAGCCCAACTAGAAAAGGTGAAGAAAGAGAGGAAGGCAGTGTTGGGGTAGAGTTGGAGGTGAAAAGAGATGCATTCTTAGCTTATCAACTTGAAAAGATGCAACAAATAGCCACCCACCAATAGGGACAAATGAATGAACTAAAGAAGGATTGGAAGCGAAGAAGGAAGTGGGGGCAAAGAAGAAAGAAGTGAGCACAAAAGAGCCCCATGATGCAAAGGCAGAGGAGGAGATAAGGCTAGAGATGGATTTCTCAATCCTCTTAAAACAAAATAAGAATAGGAGGAGCACCTCAAGCAATTGAAGAAAATTGGAGATGAGCTCACCAAGAGCTGGAAAGAGTAAAGACTTGGGCCTATGCAAAGTTCCATAAGGAGAAACAGCAAAAGGAATAGCTGCTCAAAGAACTACATGATGCTAGGGCACAAAAGACGAGGTATTAGCTAAAAGGCTGGCAAAGATGAAAATTTGACTCCATGTGGCCCTCCAAGAGCAAGAACAACTGGAAGAGCAGTTGAACCACCATAGATAGTATAAGGAGCAGGAACGGATGATAATGATGTTGTCTCAATGCCAGACTTAGGAAATAGAAAAGATGGAGAAGAAGGCTAGGGCTTGGGAAAAAAAGAGTGCTAGAAGGCACCTTGCCAAACACCTTGCCTTGGCAAAAAGTGAATGAATCATGGCACTAGCAAGGGCAGAAGCAGTGCAAGCAGGTATAGAAGTCCAGCAGCAAGCCTTTCTTAATACCATGTTGCATGTGTGACCCATGCTAAAGGTGAGAACATAGTAGAAGGGCTAAAAAGGAAGCTAGAAATTACAAGAAGGTCCATAAGGTACAGTCTTTAGGAGAGCATCCCCATAGCCAACACTAGCCTAAGCATAGAACAACAACAATAGTACTTGAGGCAGGCTGGGCTCTCAACATAGAAGCTGGAGGAGTTAGGGTGGTTTGGGGAGCAAGATGAGGAAGAGCAATCACATGAACCTAGCCCACCATGACAAGAGATGCCACCTAAAGATCCTAAGGGAAGCACAGTTCCTGAAAGGGTGATGGAAGTAGGAAGAGAAGAGAGATGGTAGAGCAAGCACAAAGGAGGTTGAAAGCCCAACCACATCAAGTTTCTGAAGTCTAGTTCCTACAAAGAGAATAATGCTATCTTGTAAATTGGGCCCAGGAACTTGCTGTCTAGGACCAGTGGGAGAACAAATGCTTACCTTTTGAGTTCTCCTTCCACTATCCTCGCTCCTTAGACAGGGTCCTATCTCTAAGAGTAGTGGAGTAGGTGATCAGGCTCACACAATGACTAGGAAATTGATGGACAGATGAAAGAGCAAAATACCATACAAATGTCAAGATTGTGGGAGAGAAGGAAGGAGTCTCACTTATAGCTTTCTTGCTTGCACAATGGGGGAATACACACAAGGGTGGAGGCTGAAAACAGTTTTCCTCTTCTTAGTTGTGTAAGCCAAAAAGAACTCAAGTACAAAAGAAATAGAAGAACCCTATATATGGGTTTCAAACCAAACTCAACTAACTAAGGTGGCACACTAACTGAGCCACGAACTAGAGTAGATAAGGATAGCTGTCATCTAGCTATTATTCATGAGCGGTATACCAACCGCATCTACAACTGACAAGTCGGTGACATAAATGCACAACGGTCACCCTGGCATATCACGAGTGGAGCTCGATATCTCAACACTCCCCCTCGAGCTCAATCCCAATTCCTGCACACCAAGTAGGTCTCTGAACTTGCGTAGCTTCTTTGCGCCCAATGCCTTCGTAAATATGTCAGCTACCTGATCCTCTGTGCTGACATAAACTAGATCAATAAGACCTAGTAAAACCCTCTCCCGCACATAGTGATAATGCACCTCAATGTGCTTTATTCTAGCATGATAAACTAGGTTATTTGCCAAGTGTATACTACTCATGTTGTCACAATAAATGACAACTGGCCCATCTGTAGACTGATACATATCATAAAGTAGCTTATGCAACCAAGCTACCTCACATCCAGCCATTGCTACACCCCTGTACTGAGCCTCTGTGCTCGACAAGGCAACTGTAAGTTGTTTCTTGCTGCTCCAAGTGACTGCAGCACTCCCAAAAGAGAACACATATCCACTGGTAGATCGTCTATCAGAAATACTACCAGCCCAATCAGCATCAGTGTATCCATGCAACTGTATCTGAACCCCAGTCTCATAAAGTAGTCCATACTGCAACGTGGACTTCACATACCTGAGTATGCATCTAGCTGCATCCAAATGCGGTTTCCTTGGAGCCTGCATAAACTGACTTACCAATCCAACAGCATAACTCAAATCTAGCCTGGTAATAGTCATATAAATCAAACTTCCTACTATGTGTCTGTACATAGTAGGGTCTTCCAGAAGCTCACCTGCATCTGCGCTCAGCTTCACATTCTGCTCCAAAGGAACTGAAATAGGCTTACAGTCTGTCATCCCATATTTGGATAGCATGTCCAATCCATACTGCCTCTGCAAAAGCTGTATCCCACTTGGTGATCTAATCACCTCAATGCCCAATAAATAATGCAGCTCTCCCACATCCTTCATCTCAAACTTCTGCTTCAATAGCATTTTGTGATGAAGGATATCTTCATCACTGTCACCTGTCATTATCAAATCATCAACATAAATGACAAGTAGCATAATAGCTTTCTCTGTTTTTCTCACATAAAGTGAGAAATCTGCCTTGGAAATCTGAAAGCCAATAGTGACAAGATATTGTCCTATCTTGTCAGACCATGCTCTAGGTGCTTGCTTCAAGCCATACAAGGCTTTCTTCAATCTACAAACAAACTCAGGATGAATAGCATGCACATAACCTGGTGGCTGCTCCATATAGACCTCCTCTTGCAAATCACCATGCAAGAAGGCATTCTTTACATCCATCTAATGTAAAGACCATTCCTTTGATGCAGCCATAGCAATGACTGCTCTTACGATTTCCATCCTTGCAACTGGACTGAATGTTTCTTCATAATCAATGCCATATGTTTGTGCATACCCCTTGACTACTAATCTTGCCTTATATCTGTTCACAGAATCATCTGCATTGTGCTTTACCTTATAAACCCACTTACAGCCAATTGCATTCTTACCTTTAGGCAAAGGTACCAATTCCCATGTAGCATTTGCTTCCAAGGCATCCATTTCTTCATCCGTGGCTTTCTCCCATTTTTCTTTTCCCATAGCTTGCTCAAAAGAAGTGGGTTTTGGTTCCTGTATCACTTTGACCATATATGCATAGTGAATGGCTGTAAATCCATCATATTTCAGCCTATCCACAGGATACCTAGCTCTGGTAGACCTGCGTAAAGTAGGTTCACTCCCAGGTGCTCTCAAAACATCCCTGGTCTTCCTTACTCCAGGTGTAACAATAGAAGGAATACCCAACTCATCATCAATGCTCTGTTTTGAGCCACTGGATTCACCATCCACATAAGAGTGACCTGCATTCACATCAACCATGGGCTGATCTACCTTCTCTTTTACTTTTCATGATACCTGAATACCACTATCTGCATTGCTTTGAGAAGATTCTCCTAATCTCAATTTGCCTGTCCATGGCGAAGAATGTGAACCACTGCTAGAGGACACTCCAGGTCCACTAATATCTTGTGACTGCTGCTGTGAATTCTGTGCAGCATTACCATTTTGTGCATCTACATTATCAATCACATTTACTAGTTTATACCAGCTACTCATCTCATCAAAAACAACATCTTTGCTCACTGTAAACTTACAAGTAGAAGTGTTATAGCATCTATACCCTTTCTACATGCAGAGAGTAACCAATAAAGATGCACTTCTCAGCTTTTGGATCCAACTTGGATCTCAACTCATCTGGCACATGAACATAGGCAATGCAACCAAAAATCTTCAAATGAGAAATATCTGGTTTTCTACCAGTATACCTCTCCTCTGGAGTCATCCCATGTATTGCTGCAGTGGAAATCCTGTTCATTATGTAGACTGTTGTAGCAACTGCTTCAGCCCAGTAAAAATCTGGCAAGTCTTTTTCATTGAGCATGGCACGAGATACCTCTCCAATATGCCTATTTTTCCTTTCTGCAATTCCATTTTGTTGTGGGGTATGACTGCATGAATATTGTTGCTTTATGCCATGCTCCTACAGGAACCTTGCAAACTCATTTGAGAGGTACTCTCCCCCTCCATCTGACCTTAGGCATTTTATTTGCAGGCCTGTTTCTTTTTCAACCATAGCTTTAAGAGTTTTGAAATGCCCAAAAACTTCACTTTTCTTTTTCATAAAATACACCCAAATTTTTTTGCTATAGTCATTAATAAAAGTGACAAAATAATGATAGCCTCCAAGAGATGTAGCTTTAGTAGTCCACACATCAGAGTGGATTAATTCCAATGGCTTCTTACTCTCTTGAACATGTCTAGGAAATGGTTTCCTTACCTGTTTTCCAAACTGATAGGCTTCACATACCTTATGCATTTCTGCAACCTTGAATTTAGGCAATCCTGCAACAATATTTTGGGCTTGTATTGATTTAAGTCGCTGTACATTAACATGACCAGTGCGTTTATGCCAGATATCAATATCTGCAACTACACTGGTCCCATGTGCAAACATTGCTGCACTCAATTCAAGCATGTCTGCACATCCAACGTAAATATTTTTCCCTTCTTCTTTCCTTTTGCTATCAAGTGACCTTTATTTTTCATATCCTCAACAAAGCATCCATGAGGATTAAGTCTGACCTACAAGCCCTGCTCAACCATTTGACCAACAGAAACCAGATTCTTGGTGATATTCGGGACATGAAATACATCTGATAGGTATTTCTTTTTCCCATCCTGCATAGACAAAGGAATTTTTCCAATCTGCACAATAGGATGTGCAGTATCATCACCAGTCTCCACAAATCCTGGTTTTTCCATTTTCCTTGCATCCTCCATCCATTCTGCATGACCTGTCATGTGGTTTGATGCACCTGAGTCAACATACCATACATCGTTGCTTTCTTCTGCACTTGTCACAGAATTGTTCATGTGCTGCACCATAAACAAATGCTCATTTCTATCATCACCCTGTCTACTAGAAGATGCATAATTTCCTTGTTGCAATTTTCCATTCATGATGTCATTCTGCTTTTTATAGCAATATTTAGCCATATGACCCATTTTACCACAGTAGTAGCATTCAACATTACTGTTTGCATTTTGGCCTCTTTGCCATCCACCACGACCTCTTTGGCTCCCCCTGCCTCTAGAGTTACCACGTCCTCCTCCATAGGACTGGTTTTCTTGAGTTTGCTGCATATTCTGATTTCTACCACGGCCTCCAGATCGGCCTCCTCTACCTCTACCTCTACCTCTTCCAGCATTTGAGTAGAAGACAGCTTCTTTTGAAGTTCCTCCTGACGAAGATGCACCACCATTTCTGCGCTCCTCAGAAATTAGAAGAGCAATCAACTCCTCAAAATCAGGAAATCTTTCACGGACGGAAATGGATGTTCAGAACTGTGCATAATCCTTTCCTAGACCATTCAAGGTCACATAAACTAAATCATCATCTTCCACCGGCGACTCAATGGAAGCAAGTGCATCTGCAATCTTCTTCACCTTCATGTGGTAGTCATTGATGCTCATACTTTCTCTTTGCACATTATGCAACTCTTGCTTGAGCTGTATTTTTCTGGCTTGTGTATTTGTGCTATACATTTTTGACAAAGTATCCCATGCCTCATTTGGCATATTTGCATCTTGAATATGCACAATCATAGAGTCTGAAATGCTGATAGACAGCCAGTACATAACTTTCCTGGCTCTCTCATGCCATGCTTTAAATGCCTGCATTTGCTATTGATTGGGAATATCAGGAAGAACTGGTTCTTCTTCATTTCCTGCAACAAATTCCCAATATCCTTTTCCCATAAGGAAATTCGTCATTCTAAACTTCCATGCTTGGAAGTTGTTCTTGTCAAGATTTTCAGTGACAATCTGTGAAAGAGAATCGGACGCCATTACAGAACACTGCAAAAAATTCTGTCACTGCAAAGAACATAGCTTCAGCCTCACAAGGGCAAATCTGCAAAACTGACGAAAGTGGTATTTGACCACACAGTCACTTCCCAGTGACGATTTTGCAGCAACAGGCAACAAGGATGATTCTGTAACTCCCAATGTCTCTGCGCATAAGCATACATGCAATTTCTGTGGTAACTTTTCACCGACCTGTAGAACAGTGGTCGCACAGCATAAAACAAGGCCTTTTTCTGAGTGCGTGCAGAAAACTTCCGCCTCCAAAACAGGCCCCGAAATGGCCTCAAATCAAAAAAACAGGGTCATCGAAGGACTAAAGCCCTGTCCCACAGCATATACTGCCCTCTTGCTTTACCGCGAAGGGCGTCTCAACCTGAGACAATGCACTCTTGCACTTTCCGGCTGTGCTACCTGCAGAGACTTGCTCCCAAACAGAAAAATGAAAGCAACACTGGTCCTCTTACCAGAACGCCGTGAGCTTGGCTTGCTTTCTTGAGCTCCTTACCACGAACAAGGCTCTGATACCATGTCAAGATTGTGGGAGAGAAGGAAGGAATCTCACTTGTAGCTTTCTTGCTTGCACAATGGGAGAATACACACAAGGGTGGAGGCTGAAAACAGTTTTCCTCTTCTTAGTTGTGTAAGCCAAAAAGAACTCAAGTACAAAAGAAATAGAAGAACCCTATATATGGGTTTCAAATCAAACTCAACTAACTAAGGTGGCATACTAACTGAGCCACGAACTAGAGTAGATAAGGATAGCTGTCATCTAGCTATTATTCATGAGTGGTGTACCAACCGCATCTGCACAACTGACAAGTCGGTGACATAAATGCACAACGGTCACCCTAGCATATCATGAGTGGAGCTCGATATCTCAACAACAAAGTGGCAAAAAGAGCACGTGGACTAGTAGCAAGGTAAGGTTTGGGAGTTCTCAAAGACCGTCAATGAATATGAAGCCTAATCGAAATGGCGGTGATGTGTCTGGGACTCCAACCTTGATGCTTGGATGGCCTTCTATAACACCATACTAGAGGAGCGCAACGATCCCACCTACACGCCATATCTGCAGAGAATAGGGGTAAACTATAACCCACATGTGCATGGTAGGTATGATTTTCCCAATATCTATAGTGTGAATACAAGGAGTCCAGAGGAGTGCTTAATCCTCACTGAGCGGGACATCCGGCCATCCATCATACACTTCCTCAATGAGCTTTCATCCTATCCCAACCCCGCATTCATCACTACCTATAATTATCTGAGGGTACTAAGGATTTTGGTCAAACAAAAGCCTGCAGCAGTGAAAGAGGCCCCCGGCTATCACCACTCTTTTTTATCTCAATGCAGGAATTGATAGTTGTGTGGCCACCTCGTGATGAGGGATGCACTTCTACCTTCCTTTTGTATGGCAGTCCTTGAAGATATGAATGACAGCCCCTTCACCAAGTGCAATCACCCCTTCCTATCAATGACACCCCTAAATGTACATATTAACATAAAAGGCTACTTGTAAAGCAAATCCTTCCTTACCAAGTCATTTAGGTCTCCTTGAAAGGTAGCTCTTAAAAAGCATCAAGATGATGTCTATCTTGCTCCCTCCTGATGTATTAAAAAAAATATATAATAAGAGAAAGAAATAAATGAAAGAAAAGACAGAGGCGAAGCATAAGAAAAGGATCATGCTCGTAACAAACTAAATATAATAAGTGATAAGTCAGTGGCCATGTAAGTGTCATAATGACCACCAACATGCTAAGTGTAGACGTACGGACTCATCTAGCTAGGCTAACCATCATCAATGTCCGCACGTGTTGAGCTTGTCATGTCAACACTCCCTCTCAAGCTCAATTCTATCTCTGCAACTACAAGTAAGCTTCGAAACTTTCGAAGTTTCTCTACATCCAATGCCTTTGTGAAAATGTCAGTTATCTGATCCTTTGTGCTGACATATACTAAGTCAATCTCTCTTGCAAGTACCTTCTCTCTCACAAAGTGGTAGTGCACCTCTGTGTGTTTTGTCCTAGCATGGAGCACTGGATTCCTAGCTAGTTGTATGCTACTCATGTTGTCACAATGAATGATGACTAGATCATCTCCCTGCACGTCCAAATCACCTAATAACTTTTGCAGCCATACCACCTCACATGTTGCCATAGCAGCACCTCTATGCTCAGCCTCTGTACTCGATAAAGCAACTGTAGGTTGCTTTTTGCTGCTCCATGTAGCTGCTGCACTACCAAGGGAAAACATGAATCCACTAGTACATCTTCTGTCTGACATGCTACCAGCCCAATCTGCATCTGTATATCCAAAGACCTGTACGTCCTTACCTGCCTCATAAAAAAGTCCATAATGTAAAGTGGACTTCACATATCTCAATATACGTCTAACTGCATCCAAATGAGGCTTTCTAGGCATTTGCATAAACTGACTGACAAGACCAACAGCATAGCTCAAGTCTGGCCTTGTGATAGTCATGTAAATCAAACTCCCTACTATTCTCCTAAACATAGTAGGGTCTTCTATCTCATCCCCAAAGTCAACACTCAACTTCACATTTTGCTCCAATGGTACTAAAAGAGGCTTACATGCTGTCATACCATACTTGGATAACATATCCAAGCCATACTGCCTTTGAGATAGCCATATACCATCATCACATCTAATCACCTCAATACCAAGAAAGTATCTCAGCTCACCCAAATCTTTCATCTCAAACTTCTTCTTCAAGAAGTCCTTAACTTCAGCAATCCCATTGTCATTGTCACCTGTAATAATCAAGTCATCCACATAGATGACTATGATGACCAAATCTGCATCTTTCTTTCTCACATAAAGTAAGCGATCAACATCAGAAATACAAAATCCAGTATTGACAAGATACTCTCCAATCTTGTCAGACCATGCTCTAGGTGCTTGCTTCAGCCCATAGAGCACCTTCTTTAACCTACACACATATATGGGATGCTCTAAATCCTCATAACCTGCTGGCTGCTCCATATACACTTCTTCTTGTAATTCACCATGCAAGAAGGCATTCTTAACATCCATTTGTTGCAAACTCCAACCTTTGGCTGCTGCCAAGGCAATCACACATCTAACAGTTGCCATCCTAGCAAGTGGACTGAATGTCTCTTCATAATCTATGCCATATGTTTGAGCATAGCCTTTTGCAACCAGTCTAGCCTTATACCTGCTAACAGAACCATCTGCATTATGCTTGACTTTGTAAACCCACTTACAACCAATAGCTTTCTTACCCTTAGGTAAGGGTACCAAATCCCAAGTCTTATTGGCTTCTAATGCAGCCATCTCCTCATCCATCGTTGCATCCCAATGAGATACATTTTGTGTAGGCCCCCAAACATCTGTATGCACTGCATCAAGTATTTTTCTACTCACTTCTCTGTCATGCGAGAAGGGTTGTTTTGCCTACTTACCAAACTGACATGCTTCATAGACTTTATGTAATTCTGCAACTCTAAAAGAAGGCAACCCTGTAACCAATTCTCTAGACTGCATTAATTTCAACCTTTGCACATTTGCATGTCCAATACGTTTATGCCATATTTCAATATCTACAACTACTCCTTTTCCTTTAGCATACATAGCAACATCCATTGTATGAATTCTAGCATCTAAAGTGAACATTCGACCAACTCTACTTCCTTTTGCGACCAACCTACACTTATCATTAAAGTCTTCTACAAAACAACCTTTTGCATTAAATCGAACCTGCAACCCCTACTCTATCATTTGGCCAACAGACACTAGATTCTTTGTAATTGATGGCACACGTAATACATATGTCAGACTCTTTGTCTGGCCATCATATAAGGACAAGGGAACCTTTCCAATGTGTGAAATTGGGTGGCATGAATCATCACCCATCTGTACATAACCTAGATTTTGTTAAGTCCTACATCTCTCCAAACCATTCAACATGACTAGTCATATGATTAGATGCACCTGAATCAACATACCATACATCATCATGTGTCCCCTTTCATGTAATTGCATTTATTATATGTTGCATAACAAACAGACACTCATTTTTGTCTTCATTCTGTCATGAAGACGATGCATAGTTTCCTTGCTGTAATTTACCACTACGAATATCATCCTTCTTAGCATAGCAGTGGGCTACAATATGGCCTGTTTTGCCACAATAATGGCAAACAATAGCAGAATTTCCAGAACCTCTATTATGTCATCCGTCTCTTCCTCTAGAGCTCCCCCTACCTCTAAAGTTTCCTCAGCCTCCTGAAACCTGCATTTCACCAAATTGCTGATTGAACCTATTTTGCTGGTTATCGCCAGCACGTCCCATACCATGGCCTCTCGAAGAGGATCTACCATGTCCCCTTCTGAACTTGAGTAAAATGCTTAAACTTGTTCACCATTTTTTTCAGATGAGTCACCTTGCATATTGATCTCTTCGGTAATCATGAGAGAGATCAACTCATCAAAATCTGGAAATGGCTTCCGTACATATACTGAAGTAACAAATGATTTCCATGCCTTCTCATTGTTAAGGCCACTCAAAGTGGATGAAACCAAATCATCATCATTGGGCATTGCATCAATCGTTGCTAAAGCATTTGCAATGCTCCTCACCTTCAACACGTACTCATTGACATACATTTTTCCTTTCTTCAAGGCATTCAACTCTTGCTTGAGTTGAATCTTTCGTGCCTTTGTATTTATTGAAAACATACTCTCAAAAATTATCCAAGCGACATGTGAAGTTTCTGCATTCTTGATATGTCCCAGCATAGTATTATCAACGACTGCAGATAGCCATTGCATCATCTTTTTGTCTTTCGCATTCCACTCTTTCCATGCTTTTAACTCATATGCAGTCGGAGGGATACCCAGCTCTGGCTTTTTTTCTTCACGTGAAACAAACTCATAAAGGCCCTTTCCAATGAGGAAGTTCGTCACACGAAACTTCCATGAAGGGTAGTTGTTCTTGTCAAGCTTCTCAATAATGGGATTTCCATTGTTCTCTGCCATTATCACAAACAAGGATACAATATAGCAAGCTAGTCTTCTGCAATCTTTCACAACACGTGCACATCAATACACCAAGCAACCTTTTTCATTGATTGCTCAATAATACATGTAATGTGCAACCTATTTGCACATAAATATTATGTTTGCTTCCTACAAACACCTCAAAAATTACAGATTCGAAATCTCTAACCTGTGCAGCCACTTTCGGTCAATACAACCGAAATCACAATGTGCCCTGAAACTAATATTCGCAACCTTGCGGCTCTAAAATGGGGCCTGAAACGGCCTCAGATGCACAAAATAATTGCTGCAAATGCCCTAAGGGGTTTACTAGAAGAATATACAGTGCTTTGCTCGCACACCAAATCTCACAGCAATCTGAGATTTTCGCTCTACCCTACTTCTGGTGCCTCCACAGGCTCTATCCAAGAGAGAGAGTGGAAGAGTAAGAGAGCTTCTTACTACCCGTTGCTTGCTTGCTCGAACCTTGCTTCTTCTCCTTCACTTCAGCCTTCAAAATCAGCCTCTCTCAATGGCGTGGCTCTGATACCATGTCAAGAATCACGTGGTGGGGGGACTCGCTTGAGCTGTTGCGCCAAATACACACTGTATACACAAAGAGGAAACTCCCTCAAGAACACAAGAAGAGAGATGGAGGCCAAAACATTTTCTTGCTGGTTTCTTCTTCTTCTTTCACACACTATACAATGTACACAAAGTATAGATAAGATACAACATAAAGGAAAGTGGCCTTCTAAGTCAAACAGTGCATAACCGACTACACTAATCGACAGGCATTATATCTTTGCTAGATGTAGGTAGGTGTAACAAACTAAATATAATAAGTGATAAGTCAGTGGCCATGTGAGTGTCATAATGACCACCAACATGATAAGTGTAGACATGCGGACTCGTCTAGCCAGGCGGTCCATCATCAATGTCTGCACGTGTCGAGCTTTCCATGTCAACAAAATAAAGTGAAAGAAAATCAAAAGACGCAAGAGCGCAAAGCAGAAAAAGGCGGCCCAACAAAAAAATAGGAGAAAAAATGCTAAAAGCGTAGGAGCAACTTTAAAAGTCTAGGGTGAGTGCAAAAAGTGAAAGGCTCATTTTAAATATAAAAGTGCACCCTAAATTTTTATAAAAGAGTGCCAAGCTCCCTCCTATGCAATTTGTAAATGTAGATGGACATGGGTGAAGGGACAATGTAAATAGGAAGGGAATAGGGAAAGAGAACCTAGGCTAAAAAGGCCAGTCATGTAAAAAAGAAATAAGCACCCAGGAGGAGGTAAGGCATGTAATATAAAAGACAAAAAGTGAATGAAGAAGCTCATTCTTGTGTGTGGCCAAAACTAGCTCTCTTCTTCTTCTTCTTCTTGCTTGTGCTTGTGCTTGAGAGAGAGTGTATGTGAGGGTGAGAGACTGTGGTAGAGAAGCTCTCTATCTTTTCCTCTCTTCTCTTCTCTTCTCGTCCCATGTGTGGCAATGGAGCTTGGAGCTTGGAGCTTGAGGATTAAGCTTGCTTGGATCATGGAGCTATTAGAGAGCTCATGGGAGAATGCAACTCGATCTCCTTAATTGCCCATTATTGGTCTTGGATTCACTATTGTACTTATTACAAAAATGTTGTAATCATAGGTTTATGCATTATTTATGAGAGCATATGCTTTGATTTGACAGTTTATTACTGGGAGTTAGTGGATAGCCCTGCACTTTGGTGCTTCCTTTCGTTTAGACTTTGTCTTGAATGTGATTCAGGGCTAATTTGTAGTTATTTACAACAACTTCTCTTCTTGTATTGTGCTTTCATTTGTTGGCATGATAGTTGGTGGATCAAATGACAATGCTATATTGAACATTGACAAATTGGATGGCACTAATTACAGCTATTACAAGGCACATATATGGCAAGTTTTGGTGTAAAAATTGCAGATTAAGCCATTGAGACATGAGGGTATCAAGCCTGAGTGCCTTGATGCAAGGATTGGGTTGAATTGGATGAGTTATGTAAATTTACAATCATTTTGTTACTTTTAAGCAAGTATTCTGCAATGTTGTCTTTAAAGGATAGACTGCATGGCAGTTATGGGAGAAGATTTATGATATCTATGATAAGTAGAGCCGTGCCTCTTAGATGTATTGATCGAAGCAACTCATGGTCCTTCATATAAACAAGAGGACTTCCATGTCTGCTCACTTAAATGAGTTTTAGTTTATTTTTAGCCACTTGTCTTTGCAAGGGTTTGACTTTAAGAAGAATATTCTACCATTGTTCTTGTTGGGGTTACATCGTCCAAATCATGGGACGTATTCCATATAACTGTGTGTGCAAATATGTTTGTTGATAGATTGAAATTGTGGGATGTAGAGGGTGCCTTATTAAATGAAGAAGTTAACAAAAAGAATGTTGATGCTTTCCATATCTCTTATACTTTAACAGTTAGAGGTAGTAATGGTAAGAGCGGTAATGACCGCCCGTGGGACAAACTCTCAAAAGTCTTGTTCTCAATTACATGGACAATCTCGTAGTAAGTCCCATGGCCATAAGTCCTCATTAACTTGTCATTATTGTGGGAAGCAAGGTCATATTCGACATCATTGTCGTAAAATGAGTGATGACAAGTGAAAGGAAAAGAGAAATGTCAAAGTGTAGGAAAATAATAATGATCACAACATTATCTCCAACAAGCCCAATGTCAAGATTAAGGGGATTAATGTAGTGCTAATTGATTCAGATTATGTTTACATACTTGCAGCTTCTTCTCTTGATGTTTCATAGTTGATTGATATATTTCCATTTATGCTCGATGTTGCCTGATTGATTTAGGGGCTTCATTAAAGGGGATGCAATGGCATTGGAGAAGGAAAAGAGGAAGATGCGAGAGAGAAGAGAACACACACTGTAGGTGCTGTCAAGAATGATATGACAACCTTTTTGCACTATCTCATATTATATATAAATAAAGAATGGGCGGCCTATATACACAAGTAGGCCCAAGGGTCTTTTATCCCAACAACCTCCTACTAAAAGGCCAATGGGCCAGGGAGTGAAAAAAACAAAGAAAAAAGAAAAGAGACAAGGTGAGGAATCATGACATCTCACCCAACGCCTAATCGGAAAGCAAGCTGTGCAATAAGGGGGAACCTCTGTGAAAGAAGAGTCAAGCATCCTTGAGTCCATGACATCCAAGAGATAAGCAATCCCGCAGCTCCATACAGTGGAGCAATCCAAGAATGCTTCTCATGAAGCAATCACAACTCATGAGTGCAAGGCCGTAATGCATAAGCATCAGAGTAGCACATAGCATCAGCGTGGCGCATAGGAGATGGCTGAGAGCACATAGACTCTCCAAAGTCAATCATAGAAGAAGGGCCAGCATCCTGGACACATGTCAGATGAGGTCTCAAGATAGTATGCGGTCTTAGTGAAGTGGAAGACTGACATACGACTGTAGCATCAACCATAAAGTGCACTGAATGCGCATCAAGAGGCTTGAGAGATGTCTGCATCTCATGAAAGATAGCATGACGACTGTGTATAACCTGATGGGAATCCAAATCCCATAACCTATAAGCCTGAAAGTCACCATCTCCATAACCAAGGAGGATACATTTGCATGACATAGGCATATCTGGCATACATACAAATGCCTGTGGCAGCCAAACATCCTCAAGTAATCATAAGAGGGTCTCATGCCACTCCATGCCTCGTGTGGTGTAATACCATCCAAAGTTAGACATGGCGTCCTATTAAGCAAGTAGACTGCCGTCATAAGGGCCTCAGTCCAAAAGCAATAAGATAACCCAGTTGTGGTAAGCATAGAAGCAACCTTTGCTTGTAGAGTCAGGCACATGCCATGAGCAATCCTGTAATACGTGGGCATAGGAAATCAACGCCAAACTACTGACAATAGGACTGAAAGCTGGGAGAGATAGCATGACTCTCATAATCCATCTACAAGCACCTAGGCCTACAACCAACAAAATCCATAAACCTGTCAAGCATAACTGCAGCATCATCAATCTGTACCAAGGGAAAAGCCCAAACACAGTGGGTAGCATGATCCACGAAGGTCACAAAATGCAAAGCTCCACCAAGTGACTGGGTAGGCATAGGTCCATAAACTACACAATGGACAAGATCTAGAGGATCATGCCTCTCACGATCACCATGAGCCAAAGGGGCTATGCAAGGACCATAAGAACAATTAGGGCAAGCATCAAGATCTGCATGTGACATAGGAGGCAGCAATGAGTTTGAACGAGACAAGATCTCCATCTCTCTGTGGTGCATATGGCCTGGGCGATAATGCCGTAACAATGCATGTGGTATCCTGATAACTACAACCATAGAATCTCCCACGTGAGAGACATGTAATGGGTAATGAGAACCAACTCTAGAACCTCTGGCCAAAACCAAGCAACCATGAAAGATCTTCCATGACCTATCGTGAAGAGATATAGAGTAACCTGCATGATGCAATTAACGGATAGACATCAAGCTCTTACTAAGCATAAGAACATGTAATACATCATGGCACAAGAGAAGTCCCATCAGGCAAAGCTAGGTGTATGTCCCCTGTACCAACAATAGCATAAGTCTGCTCAAGGCCCAAATCAATACATTTGTCAACCTCCCTATAATAAGAGAACCATGCTCTATGAGGGGTAACATGACAAAAGGCCGAAGAATCCAACAGCCAATCAAAGACATAGGCCTGATCATTGAGCAAGTAAGCTGTAGGGAAACTAGATGACAGGAGGACATGCTCAACTGCATCATCGTGGGTAACTGCATGTATCTCACCACTAGAAAGAGTGGTAACACCTGCTGCATTGCTGACTCTCTGTTCATGTTGAGTCCGTCTCTGTCTCTACTACTCTCTAATCCATCTAAAACATTTTCTTTTAACATGCCCAAGCTTTCCACAATGGAAGCATACAACATTTGTAACTGAAGAACATGTAGAAGATGACAAGGAATCCAAGTCATCATGAATAGGGCTATCCATAGCATCCACGGAACTTAAGGAGTCAAGGGCTATCCCAACGGAGGAAACCTGCTCATGAAGACAATCATGTGCAAGTATATCAGTGGTAGAAGCATGCTGCAAAGGCTCATGAAACCTCAACGGATGGGAGGACATAAAGGCATCAACCAAGGATGCAAAAGCTCCCACATGAAGAAGAGTTGTAGCCAACTGCATGACATAACCAACCACAATACGGTAAAGCATAAGACATCTGTCATAAGAGCATATGGATTTCAACCATAAAATTAGCCCATAACCATACGCATAAGTATAGCTCTGCAATACATAATGCCATCTCAGAAAAGCCAAATCAAGCCAAGACCGGCAAGAGGCAAAAAATCCTACAAGAGTCAAGCTCCAGGAAAAGCCCAAGTATTTGTATAACAACATCCAAATAAGTGGCTCTATAAAGTACATGATAGTAGACAAAGTGCATAGCCAGGTAAGCATCAAGAGCAATTGCTCTCTGACCTGTATGGGCAAAAGCAACCCAACTAGCATAGAAGCTAGGCAACACAGAAGCAATAAAGCCATAACTGTTAAACCTAAGCAGGAGGAACCCGCAAAGAACCAAGCATCAATGAGCAATGAAAGCTCAATAACCAACTGCCAAGACAATGGAGCAAGCACTACTCAAACATGTATCTGTATCCAAGTAAATCCAAGATCCATAATCAGGGCATTAAGGGCCAAATAGCATCCGAGCTCCATAAGTGATAAGTTGACCAAATGCAAACTACTCCATAAAATTCTCAAATGCAACTTGATTCAAGCCCAAACATTTGCTATGCAGCCAAACCCAAAAGCATCCACATAAAGACATCAGTTCCATAATGGGTAGCATGGGGCATAAAGCTTGTCAAGTGAAATGCCAGTTGCAAAGAAAATGATAGCAAACCAAGAATTGAGCTCTACTCTTTGCTCAAGAAGCATCCAAGAGCATAAACATCAAAGTGGCATCATCCAAATACATTAACATATCATCCCAAGTAGTCGAGAGCACCCATAGACCATAGGCATAATGAAATTGGGGGTAAAATAGCCTGTCAACCAAGGTAGCATAAATCCCAACCAACAATGAAGTTTTTGCATCCAAATCAAGGCTCAATAGCTCTCAAATAGCATATCCGAGCATAAACCATGATGACTAAGCATCAATACATCCAACAAGACACCCGAATGTCAACAAAGAGCATTATGCATAAGTCATCCCTAATAAAACCTTGCTGCCCAAACAATGTACAGCAATAAATCCCTACGTAAATCGAGCTATGGAAGCTCAAATCAAGTCCCAAAGCATCTCAAAACATTGGGCAAATATCCCCAAAGCATTTGGGCATCAAATACCAAGCCTCAGGAGCATCACATAAGCTAAGAGCATGAAATTTTATTACTGTAAATCATCTCTGATCTATTGCAAAAAATTATGTGATCAGAATTTGGTAAATCTGACATCTCCATTGCATCCGGAGCAGGCCAAAACCCCAAGTTAGACTCTTACCTTGCCTAAATCAGGTTCCGGATGCCCGAGATATGAGAAAAAATTGGATTTTTTTGAGCCAGATTTTGAAACATGCGCAAAAAAAACGTGAGCTGCTATTGTGGGGCTTGCTGGTTATCCTGAGGATAAGGGGGCAAATGGGGGCATACAAGGTGCCCAATGAAGCCAAGGAACACCTACAAAGAGCCTATGAGGGCTGGGGAGAGGCGGGAGATGAAATCTTACCTTAGGGGGAAGAAGCCATGGTTAGCATTGAAGCTCCAAGCTCTAGGTCTTCAATCCAAGCTGAAGTAATGCCGAGCCAAGCTCGACAATCAAGCTCTGATACCAGCTGAAGGGGATGCAATGGCAGCGGAGAAGGAGAAGAGGAAGATGTAGGAGAGAAGAGCACACACAATGTAGGTTTTGTCAAGAATGATATGAAAGCCTTTTTGCATTATCTCATATTATATATGAATAAAGAATGGGCGGTCTATATACACGAGCAGGCCCAAGGGCCTTTTACCCCAACATTCATTTCATGTTACCTCTCATCGAGAGTGATTCCACTCCTATTGTAGTGTGACAAATCTATCAGATCACGTAATGACTTAGCATAGATATTTTGGTATTAAAGATGTACATGTATAGTTTGCTTTAAGCATTACCTTTACTTTGCATGATGTACGCCATGTTCTAGCTTTGACTAAAAGCTTACTCTTTGTTGGGACATTTGGATGGTGCAAGTTACTTTGTTTCTTTTGGTGATTCCTCATGGAAGATTACCCATGGGGATCTTGTCCTGGCATGAGGTGCCAAGTCTAGCAGGGAATGAAAATGCTTACCCATTTGCAGTATCTTCTTCCCCTTGACTATAAATGTTTTGATTCTTGTGATCATTGTCTTTATGGCAAGCAAACACGTAGTTCACATAAGAAGTCTAACATTACACATATGGGTGAGCATTTGGCTTTTGTTCATTTTTATGTTTGTGGACCTATGCCTTATCCAATCTTTAGGTGGCATAAAGTCTTTCATTACTTTTGTTAATGATTACTTACGCAAGGTCTCAACATACCCCATAAAGTAGAAATAAAAAATATTTGCTATGTTTCAATATTGGCTTGCTCTTGTTGAGAACTAGTTTGGGTATTAGATTGAAATGCCTACGATGTGACATTCGAGGTAAGTATGTATCTAAAGCCTTTGAGTAGTCTTGTGATAAGAGAAGCATTAAGTGTCATTTGACCATCCAATTCATCCCACCCTAGAATGGTATGGTTGGTCACATGAACAAGATGATACAAGAGAGAGTCCATGGTATACTTAGCCAAGTAGGCTTATTGTAGCACTTTTGTGTTGAGGCAAGTAATACTACTATACATTTGATTAATCAATCACCGTGTACTGCTCCTGACTATTATGCTGTAAATGAGGTATGGTCTGAAAAATCTCCATCATATGCTCATTTGCATGTCTTTGGTTGTGAGGCTTTTCTGCCATGTTTCCAAGGGCAAGCACAAGAAGCTGGATCATAGGTTAGTGAAATGCATTTTTCTTAGTTATTGGGATGCAACTGAGATGGGCTATTGCTTATGCAATCCGTAGGCTTGGAAGGTCATCTCCAACCATGATACTATTTTCCACGAAGTGAAAATGCATAAGCATCCTAATAAGGTAGTTGAGATATGCAAGGTGATATTTCAAGAGGAGTCTCCTATTAGTGTACAATCAACTAGACAGGTTGTAGCAGATGATTCCCGAGTGGCCCATGACCATGATGTTAGACAAGATATATAGGTTTCCCAACTTTTTGTACAATGGTTTACTAGAGATAGACATCATCCTTATCAATTTGTGCCCTCTATGGATTATATTATGGTGACAAATGCTAATGAAATTGTTACCTATGATGAGGCCATGTGCAAAGGTGATAGTCACTCTTGGGAGGGGGCCATGCGGTCAGAGTATGCCTCATTGTAGAAAAATCATACATGGGATTTGGTTCCTTTGCCTAGTGAAAAGCATGTTTTGCCATACAAGTGGGTGACAAGTTGAAGAGTGTCCCTGGATACCCCAAGCTAGCATATAAGGCCAGATTGGTTGCTAAGGGTTTTAAGTAGGAGTATGGTGTTGACTTGAATGAAGTTTTATGTCATCCTATAGTCAAGATGACTACTTTGTGATTGGTTTTGGCCTTAGTTGCGCAGTTAGATCTATGGACCTTTATCAAATGGATGTCAAGACAACTTTTATACATGGGGACTTGCATGATGGGATTTATATATAGTAGCCTAAGGGTTTTGAGGAAAAAGATATGGAGCACCTAGTATGCAAGTTGAGAAAGAGCCTTTATGGCCTTCAAGTAAACACCTAGGGAATGGTACCACAAGCTCGATGCTTTCATGCATTCACAAGGATATACTCACAATGATATGGATTCGTGTTTGTACATGAAGAAGGCTCGTTATGGTAGCCTTACGATTTTGGTACTCTATGTGGATGATATATTGATTGCTAGAAGTACTCATCACGATGAGTTGATGCCTTGAAAAGTTAGCTCAAGTAGAGCTTTGAGATAAAGGGCATGGGACAAGCCTCACATAATCTTGGAATGCGCATCACACGCAATCGCTCTAAGGGACTCCTTTACTTGTCACAAGAGTATATCTAGAAGATCCTTGGGCAGTTTTATATGCAATATGTTAAGCCTATTGGTTGTCATATACCTCTATGAAGGTTAGTTAGGTCGATTGTCTATACTTTGATGAATAGAAGGTTGAGATGGCCAAGATCTCTTATGCATTCGTAGTAGGTAGTTTGATGTATGCTATGATAACCATTCATCCTGACATAGCATTTGTAGTGGGAGTTGTGGCATGCTATATAGCTACACCTAGTTGAAGACATTGGGTCGTAGTGAAGGGCATCATGAGGTACCTTACGGGCACTCTAGATATGTACATATGTTATGGTGGCTAGGATATGGAAGTTATGGGGTATATTAACTATGATTATGTAAAACATATAAAGAATAGAAAGTCCCTACCTCTGGCTATGTCTTCACTTTTGTTGGAGGTACTGTTTCTTGGATGTCTAGGGTGCAAAAATGCACAGTCCTATCTACTACAGAGATCGAATATGTTGCAGCCATTGAGGCTTACAAAGGAGGCTCTCTAGTTAGGCTATCTGGTAGAGCAAACCTTGGTTATATTATTAATGTGGTCCCTACACTGCATTTCAAATCTATGAGTGCTATTTAATTGGCCAAGAATATGATCTTTGCATCTATCATTTCATTCTTTATTCTTTTAGTGACTAAAAGAGAATATGGAGGAGAGTGAAATTTATAAATAGAATTAGAAACTTCTTTGAAGATATCTAAGGAGAGTATGGTCATCCAACTATTTACTCGTTTCTAAAATTGTTTGGATAACTTGCACCTTCACCTTATAGGCTTTCCATTTCTCCACAATGGCTGCTCATGACTTGGAGGTGGCTAATCAAGGGGAATTGAAAAGCTTTCCTTGACCTCATTACTTTTTGCAAGAACAAATCCAGGTCTCTACAAGCTTGTTATCTCTATCTTTGTTACCATAGTTCATTGAGCAATCTTCCATGTTGCTCGGTGCTCCCACCACTTAGCTATCTCCCTTCCACGAGTGGAGAACATCACTTCCACAAAACCATACAAATTGTCCTATAGTACCATCATAACTATAATATCTCCTTCCTTTGAAGCACAGTGCAAGCATACATATAGTTGCATTCTTACCAAATGGGTTAATAAGTTTCCCACATCTAGCATTTGTGGACTCTAAGAAGCCAAAACAAGTCACAACATTATGCACCTCTATTCTTGAGACGAGCTACAAAGTGGGAAAAATACAACAATTAGCATGCTCTCTCAGTAGATTTAAGCTAGTTCACTAATGATGTTGTTATACCATCATCATTATTGCAATAGGATCAAGCATTGAAGAGTAGCACACTTATTTACTAATCAATTTAGCATGTCAAAAAACCTATAATGACTACATCTCTTCAAACTACCTACCTTATGGAATTGTAGCTTTTAGGAGCCAAAATCACTAACCAAGACCATCCTCTACATCGAAAGCCTTATCAAAGCCATATTTTGTGTGAACTTCGAGAGCTTTCCATGTTGCTTATCAATTAGGGAAATGTATATTGAAGGATAGATGCAAGCATTACTTGATGCGCTTAGGTTCCAAGAGTGGAGGCCTATGAAAATTAACATAACAAAATTTGCTAAGTATGGCAATTCTTTCACACAACTTGAAAAACCCAGTTGGACATGTTAAGTTCATAATGTTGGAAGTCCTATTGTAAAGGCATAAATATACTAAATTTATTTCAATTAAAAAATGCGAGTTTTGTTTCTCATTTAGCTATCGTTTCATACAATGGCTTGCTTGGAAAATGTGTTCTTTTTCATGGGAGTCGTTCTCATGAGCTTCAAAATCAAATATTGGGTTTCAGATTGGTTTTTGCTTTTAAAACCATAAGCACATTCTTGCGAGCTATTTTTCTAAAAGTGGATTGGCATAATATGGCAAATATCTACCATATTCATTTGCCATCGCTTTTTGACAAAGTTAGTAGTTATCTCTTTGATAAACAAAAGCTTCCCATTGCTATCTGGATTATTTTCAAGTGCTTGTCACCATCTAATCTGTCTCTGGTACGATGCCACAATTAGGTTTTGTTTTTGGTGGGATACATCTGTCCAAGGGGATAACATATCTAGAACCAATTTGAAAACTTGATCCAAACTCATCAACTTGATATTGGAAGGGAACAATGTTGATGAAAAACATTTTTGGTAGAAAATACAAATTAGAATCGAATTTCAATTATTTATAACTAATTTTTTAAATCAATTAAAGTTTTAAGCCTTCTTGAAGATTTGAAGCATTTTGCCAATGGGGTCGTAGTTTAAGTGGTTTTGAGTGTGTGGTTGAGTATTGTGGGTGCATGGGTCCAAACCCTAGGTTTTGCTTCCCTGCGTGCAAATTGTAATGCATCTAAGATTGGAAGGTGTTAAATTTTTTTTTTGCGATCCATTTAACATCGGAACTCGGGTTTTTCGTGAGCATTGGGAGGAAACCAGCGACCGTGGTTCCCAAAACTGGCCAAAACCCAGATGCTGGTTTTGTTCGTAACGAAGGGTGGGTTTCATTTCCCTACAATCGTGTGACCGACCTACCTAAGAGATTTCTTTGTTATCGAACACCACGCAAGAGTAGCGTGTATATAAGGGGATCCTAGGGCAAACCCTAATCTGTAACGGCGTCCATTACTTGCTCTGCTTGCTGAGACTCCTCACAGAGACAGGCCTTCCCTCTTCTCAGCGCACCAGCGTCTCTTTCGCCTGTAGCAGACCCGCCAGCATGCCGAAGAACAAAGGAAAGGGAGGCAAGAACCGCAAGAGAGGAAAGAATGAGGCTGACGACGAGAAGCGGGAGCTCGTCTTCAAAGAAGACGGGCAGGAGTACGCGCAGGTTCTGCGGATGCTTGGCAATGGCCGCTGCGAAGCTCTCTGCATCGACGGCCAGAAACGGCTTTGTCACATCCGCGGTAAGATGCACAAGAAGGTCTGGATTGCGTCCGGCGATATCATACTCGTTGGTCTCCGAGATTACCAGGACCTCAAGGCAGATGTGATCCTTAAGTACCAGCCTGACGAAGCTCGGCTTCTCAAGGCGTATGGTGAGCTTCCTGACAATGTCCGCCTGAATGAGGGTATCGCCGGAGGCATGGATGAAGAGGAGGATGGTGGCGGTGATGACTACTTGGAGTTTGAAGATGAAGATATTGATAAGATCTAAACACGAGAAGGCTGGTTTGGATTTTCCCTCTCTGTGTCCAGCGCACTTGAAGATGGATGATCGTATGATATTGCTACTGTTAAGCTGTGTAGTTGAGTTTTCTCTGTAAGAACCATGAATAAAGGCATGGTTTCTATTGTTATACATTTTGAAGAATCAGTAACCCTAGTGCAAGTGTAGCCTAAACAGCAGAGTGCTGTGTACATTTCTTATGCTGCACGATCATAATTGCTAAGTCATGTATCTTACATTCTTGTCGCTGCTGATCTTTGTGGCACTTGGTTTGGTTTTTGAAGCACCGTGCTAATTGATTGCAGCGGCTGATTTGCCTTTGTTTCGGACTCATCTAAGGCATTCTTGTCGAGGGATATATTATTTTTATCTATGGCAGCTACCTGGTTATGCCAAAGTCCCTTTTGTAATTGAAATGAATTGGTAACTCCATTCTGTGGTAGGAAGTAAGAACTTGGTTTTGCTACAACGGTCTCAATGCATGACATTTTGATGGATGATTAATAGCCAACAAACTCTCAGGAGCCATTTTAGAATATTGTAATGGAATTGTTTTGCAGGCCTGGATTTTCTTCAGCTCATCCCTCTACTCTATTTGCAGAGAAGAGCTGCTATGGGTCCTCTCAATGTATGGTCTTGTCAGGATCCTTATTTGAGTTCTCTTCTATAATCTCGTCTTGCATTTCATGTGCCAAAGCAGTTGATTTGAACTGTTCACAATTGTACTGGGATTTTCGTCTTTAGTGGTCTGAACTGTTAAATTTTTGTTGCCAGGGCAGTTCATGTAACTTGGTAGTGTTCTAGCGTGAGATATCTTGACTTTATTATTTCACACTCGTTGGATAATTGCTTGCTCCTTGCTTCAGCAGCTAAGGATCATGGTAGGCCACAATTGTGAGAGGTATCACTAAATGCTTCTTTGTGTTGACAGACAGGCTTGCAGTACATTTGATCTATACAATACGACTGTTTTTCTTTGTCATACTTGTCATAGCAGCTTGCTTGTGGGAAGTTAATCATGTTATAAATCGTGGTTTGAAGTTTATGTATACTTGTTCCAGTGGCCTTGATGTTTTTCTTTGTCATGCTTGTTGTAGCAGTTTGCCTTTGGGATATTTATCATAGTATGACTTGTAGTCTCAAACTTATGCTAACTTGAGTTCCAGGGGTTGTGTTGAAGGTTTATTAAGATTACGTCTGTGTCTGTCACTGCACATAGTTCTGCTATGGGTATACAAACTGACCTACTAGCTTTTAACTGTGCAAACAAAGAGGTTCTGCCCTAAAAGATTTTGTAGTGCATTCTACATGAATGATGCACATGGTCTAGAAAGGTGGACAGTCAAATCTATTTGATTGGCTAAGGCTGGTTATAGATCAGTTGGCCAGGCAGCCATGTACTTTACAGTCTGGAGTTGATTACTTTGTGTGAGTCGTGCACTTGTGGGTGGGGGTGCATTCTGGAGAAGTTATGAGGCTTCACTGTTTTGTTGGAGCACAACAATATTGTGGCACGACTGATTTCGAGTTATTGTGTAGTAAGCCAAAGTAGGGCTGCAAATTTTGGTGCTCAGTAGTAGAAAATGTTCATCTGGTTAGTAGTAGTAGATATATGCAGTCATGGATTTGGGTGCATTGAAGTGTTTGGGCTGATATGAATGTGGGTTGCTTTGCCACTCTGTGCTACTGAAGTTTAATTTCCTGTCTTTTACACTAAATTCCTCTCTTTTACTTGGGTTTACCTCCATTAGGCTGAAAACAAATAATGTCAATTGATGCTTATAAGCCGTGACCAGTCAACAACAGCTCCAAGCTTGAAGCATCTTCTCAATATGATGTTGAGAACAAGGTGCCCATTTGAAGCCTTGAGCTTAAAGAGAGAGCCCACCTAGTGGTTTGTACATGAATTTAGTGTTTGGGCTGATATGAATGTGGGTTGCTTTGCCACTTGATTGTGTGTGTGGTTTGCACCAAAAAAAAAAAGCAGTGCTGTTCCTTGATGCTGGTAAGCCCATTATTAATGATGTGCAATGCTCTTCGAAGCATTATGTTCTGTGCTACTGAAGTTCAGTTTCCTGTCTTTTACACTAAATTCCTCTCTTTTACTTGGGTTTACCTCCATTAGGCTGAATACAAATAATGTCAATTGATGCTTATAAGCCGTGACCAGTCAACAACAGCTCCAAGCTTGAAGCATCTTCTCAATATGATGTTGAGAACAAGATGCCCATTTGAAGTCTTGAGCTTAAAGAGAGAGCCCACCTAGTGGTTTGTACACGAATTTTGCGCAATTCACTTTTTGAATTTGTTGGTCTGAGCTTTTGCTTGAAGCCTCAACCAATTTTCATGACAGCTCTCATGGTTGCAAAAGGGTCGAAGTGCCTCGATCACAGGATATGCCTGTACGCGTAGCTTTAAGGACAGTCAATAGACTTAGAGCACTAAAATGCTTACTGGTCAACTGCAGAAATGTAGTAATTTACCTCGGATTGTAAGCCTTTCTTTCAAGAAGTAGATATCAGCTTATGCTGTGTGATAGTGGAAGTTTTGATATCTGCAGCCAATTCAACTTTTAACCTTTATTTCTGCCCTAGCATACTAACTACTTGTGACCTTTACTTGTGTCCTCAAATATATAATACGCCTGTGCATATGGCCTTTTAAGGATTGTCCAGAGGTTGAGCACAAAAGCCTTACAGTTCAGTAGTAGAAGCTTAGAAGTATGCATTCATTTTATGAGTTCGAGTAATAAAGCACTATTGGGAGGCTATTGAGTGGGAAAAAAAGCATATGTAGTTACTCTTGTCAGCTTGGTGTTTATCGAAATTTGAGGTCTTCTTTTTGTGACATTCACATGATCAGCTTTTATAAAGTTGCAGGCAAATTTCTAGTATGGCTGTGCAAGGTGTCATCATTCCTTTGTAAATGAGTGCTGTGTAAATCATAGGTTTAGCATAGGGTTTAGGTTGGAGTGAAAGTCATCATTCCTTCAGAATTGAGTTGTGTGAAGTACAGATTTAGCATAGGGTTAGGGTGGAGTATAAAAAGGCCGTGCGCTCCTTTAGGCCATCAATAAAGGCCATCAATAAAATACTCATGTTCAGGACTTATTCTTAGATCTCCTACATACCTTCACCTCCTACCATATCTAAGAGTGAGTGCTTAACCATTGCTAGAGGTGGGCTTTTTGCTGTTATATCAATTTTAGTTGTATCACATTAGCACATTAATGAGAATTGGGTATAGTTTTTTTAATCACGACTTTTTAAATGCATCTTGAGTATATATTGGTTATGACAAATTACCTTTTTTAAAATTGGTATTAGAGCAACTCTTTGTTCCAATTGGAAAGTCTTTTGCAAACTTTTGTGGTCATGTGTATTAAACATTGAGTACAATAGTTGAGGGTGTAATCTTTGTTAGGTTACTCCTTATAACCGTGACTAAATAGACCTTGCTACAGTTAAACATGGTCATGTTGAAGAACATGGACAGGATCTTGGCGAAAATGATAGTCTCTATGTCATTTTATCAAGTTGTGATACAATTAAACATGGTCATTTTGAAGAACATGGACAGGATCTTGGCGAAAATGATAGTCTCTGATCATTTGATCAAGTTGATTGTCTCTATGTAATTTTGTCAAGTTGATAAACTTTTCAAGCAAGTTTTGGTGGTGGTTGGACAAAATAGCGTTTTACTAGACTTGGAGGAGACTATTAAGGTGCTTACTATTCAAAAAACAAGGCTTTTCCCTTCTTTTATAAGCTTCATTTCTCCCATGGATGCCTTTGATCTCTCCTTTCTCCTTCATGGCTAATTTCCTCTTTTAAATTAAACCCTTGAAGCTTGGTTCCTTGCCTCAAGGAATAGATTATCATAATGATTGCCATTTCAACTTGAGACTTGGTATGTAGGAGTTTGCATTTGCGTTAGAAGGAGGTGGCTCGATCATTTGTTGTGTGATCATCCACGTTGTAGAGCTGATAATTGCTTAGGCATTCTTACTAGAAGCATAGTACTTCTCTTCTTGTCTTAAGCTTCAAACTTAAAGATTTTACTTTTTCAAACATCTTTGATAGTTTGGGATAGTAGTAATCATTGTTGAGATAGAAGACATTTCCAATATTTGATCTAGTTAAGTATTCTTAGACATTGAATAGGAGGCTCAATCGCATGTTGCGAGATCAACCACATTGTAGAGCTCACAATAGCTAGACACTCTTACTAGAAGTGGAATATTCTCTTTATGTCTTAAGCTTTGAAGTTGAAGACAATGCTATTTTAAAGACTTTGATAGTCTAGGGTAGTAGTAATCATTGTTGAGATAGAAGACATTTCCAACATTTGACCTAGTTAAATATTCTTGGATGTTGAAGTTGCCATGGAGTACCTTGAAGGCATTTTTCTTCATCTTGAGCACGTAGCTTCAAGTTAAAAGGATGAAATTACATGGCAATAGCACTATGTTTTAGATTTCATCAAAATTTGAAGTTTTATTGTCATATTAACAAGAGTACTTTGATGTTGGTGAGCTCTATACTCATCCAATAAGGATTATTGGTGGTTAATTTTCTCCATTAAGCATTATGTTGATATGCACTCAAGCTTCTAATAGGGCAGCCACTAGCCATGGTTTCTTGATCAAGGCCTCGAGAATCTTCAAAATTTCTTGCATCTTCATTTTTGCATATTGAAGAGATTATTGTAATCTTAAAGAGAGGCATTGGCAAAAAAGACGTACTTGATTTTATTGGTTACTTGATTTCAAAATGATTATCATTCATCCATTGATTTTACTTTTGACCTTGCTTTGATTTGTTGTAAAAATTGAGGAGAGATTGTCCATTGTATAAAGGCGCAATGATATATCAATGTCGTTGATTACATTGATAAACCCTTACACTCCTTGCATCTTTAATTTTTGCCCATTGCACCTTATGAAAGTGTGAAATTCTCTCAAGCGTATGCATATCACCATGGTTTGCTTAGTATAGAATAATCTTTGCCATGGGTTTTCTTGTGAGGAAAGGAGGATGCTAGGCGAGTTGTCAAGCCAAAAGAGAGATGACTCCTTTCTTGATTATGACCTTGAAGGGGTGTACAATCTCGACTCCATAGGAGCTTTGCAAAGCCTTCTTGATTTGGGGCTCATAAAATTTTGTGTAGGGGTTAACTTTAGTGATAATGGCTTGATTCAATGTTTTAGTTAGTATACAACATTGTACACACTCATAGGAATTCATAATTGGGAATATGGATAGAAATATTTCTTATAGGTATCCATTCTCTTTTCATAGATTCCATAAGTCCTTTTAGGGCTAAAATAGGTGTTATAGTTGTTGACGTTCCCTCCCATAGGTGTCCTAAGTTCTTATAGGTTATTTTCAAGCTATAGGGGAATCTACATGTACAAATAGGATTTTGGAATAGTTTGGACACATTAGGAAAGTTGGTTCCAAAATAAGCCATTGTGATTCTAATGAAAAAAAGAGTCTACAGGTGAATAGAGGACTTCATTACGAAGGTAGAGAGCATAACAATTATCAAAATGGACACCATATTAAAAGATAGTCCTTTTGTACTTGCAAGTCATTGTGGACAATTATTAGCACACTTGGCTAAAAACAAAAGAAAAATTAAATTATGGAGAGCATAAATGAGGATGTGAGTATATCAGTTAGAACCAAACGAATCAAATATATGGTTAAATCAACATTAAGAGTATGAAGGCATGAGGGTACTAAATGCCCAAAATAGTTGCCAAGAGGACGAAGCATTACATGCGTCTCAAGGATCAAATGACTACTAATAATCATTGAAAGAGTTAAATCACATGAATGTGAGGATTCTTGGGGGCATATATTTGCTAAATAAATCTAATAATCATTGAAAGAGTTAAATCACATGAATGTGGGAATTCTTGTGGGGAGAGACATTTAGTAAATAAATCCATGGTAAAGGTGCATAGCAGGTTTGATGAGTTGATTGTTGTCATTAAAGGTTTGAGTAGTAAGATGTATGAATCTTAGCCTATTGATGATCGTATTCTGCCCCCACAAGATCCATTACCAAAGTTTACAACTGTGATCATTTTTGAAAAGGGAGAACCATCTAAAATTAGGGACATTTTTTGGCCCAAAGAGGACACTAGAGTTGAAGATGACTATCATGGGTGTGATCCATTCTACAAGTTTTTTACACTTGGCCCAACCCTTTGCCAAGGAGAGTAGAAGTAAATCTAGAAGAAAAGTATGATGGAAGATCATCTATCCATGATCAAGCACCTAGAAAGTGCCAATCACTTGATCATCCCTTCAATTATGGAATTGGTCAATCCCTTCCTCATGATTTTGGTAGCAATCAAATGGGTAGCCTTCTTATAAGCAAAGTTCATGGAATAAATAGTCATGGAGGCAACAATCATATGCTAGCCCAATACAAATCCACCACCACCTTGCAATGATTAGGAGTATGAAGAGAAAATCAACATTTCAAATTTCAAGGGAGACAACTCCACCATGGAATGGAAGGAGTAGATCAATAAGTTGGAATTGTACTTTACACTCTTATCTTAGGAGCATTGAAGTAAAGATCTATTATGCAACCCTTCACCTTGAAGGCTATGCTCACACTTGATGGAGGTACATGTGAAAGATTGGGGAAGAGTTTCTCACTTGGGATGACTTCAAGCGGGCAATGCTTGATGTATTCGTGTCTCCCATGGAAAAATAGAAGTTGTAAAGGAGGTGGTATGATTCGAAACAATGAGGAATGTTCATTAGGAAGTAGTCCAAAATGTTTCTCAATCTATCAATGTTTGCAGAAGGGATTTTAGATCTAGCAAAATTGGATAAGTCCATTTATGGTCTTGATCTTTATCTTTCATTGGAAGTTGGTGCTATGCAGTCCAAGACTCTTCATGAGGCCATACGACTTGTTGAAGGGTATAGATAGAAATACAAGAGGGAAACAATGAGTTTTTAGCCTAAAGATGTAGGCATTAAAAAAAAAAAGGTCTACAAGGTCAAGGTAGACTTTCAACCATTCAAGAGAAGGTTTTAGCCAAGAAAACAAGGGATTAAGTGCCTAGAGTAGTAATCACAACAAAGTGACTACAAATCCCACTGTTTATGCTTCAAAATAGGGAGGTAACTACAAATATATAGAGAAAGGCAATTCTACTAAGGTTGAAAATGGCTCAAAACCCACTAATAGTAACCTTCTGTCCAATGAAAAGGTTAGAGGAATGCATGCTAAGGGTTTGTATTTAAAATGCGAAGAAATGTGGTCTCATTGAAGATGTGGACAAACAAGAATCTCATGAATCCAATTTGTCTCATATTGATGCTAACCCAACAATGAAGCACACCAATTGTGAAGAGTTCTTTGATGCAAGGGATGGTTGTCCAGCTAATATGGACACCAATGTTGCAGTGCACGCTTTTATGAATGGTACACATGGATATTATGGTTGTGATGATTTCTTTCATGGTTACCCATTTGACCCTAGGGGTAGTTGCTTTCAATGATGGCCATTTTGCCATGTCTAAAATGAAGATTTTCTATTCATTCTAAGGTGTATTCACCTCTCCCTTCAAAGAAGGCAAAGATCCTTCAAAATGATGCACTTTATACGATTACAAGATGTGGGTAGTTTGTTATATGGTTTTTTTGTCATGAATTAATTTTCCTACTTGGCAACAAAGATTGAATTTTATGTGATGTGCAAGTTTATCTTTACTTCAATTCATGGCATTCGAACTTCTCTATCACAAGTTATGGGTAATTTTTAATGGCAACCATGTTTTAAGACAGTCTACAACAATTCATTGGATTCTCCTACTTGTTTTTATTCATTGAAGGAATATTCTTCAACATGAAGACCTTTACTTTAGTATGGACTTATATTTTATCTTGGGTTGACATGCCACTAAGTTATCTTTGAGCTATTCATTGTAAATTCTGTCAAATTTTGTAAGCTTTGACGACAAAGCCTTCTTTAGGAGGGGATGGTTTGTAATAGAGCAAATAAGTGCCTTGTAAAGCATAGGTTTAGCATAAGGTTAGGGTGGAGTATAAAAGGCTAAGAATGTAATTGTGTACATTTTCAAGCATAGGTTTAGCATAAGGTTAGGGTGGAGTATAAATGGCTAAGAATGTAATTGTGTACATTTTCTTTTTCCATTAATCCTATTAAGGACTTCTATTGTTGGACCTCCCACCCTGGCTAAGGGGTGAATACCTTGCTCTACCATTGCAAGACGTGGTTATCTTACTACCATACCCATTTTTCTTGTTGTATTACTTTAGTATATTAATTTGAGAATTAGCTATGGTTTCCTTGATCATGGATTTTCTATATTTATTTTGAGTATTTCTTGGCTATGAGAAATTGTCTTTCTTACATCTTTAGCCTATCATCAAGGTGTATGAATCCTCACTTTGGCACCTCACTGAAGGATATAGACTTGATGTTCGATATTCTTGGTTGACTACTATACTCTAGTAGGGGGGATATATACATCTACATTATGGCCATTCATATTCGCGATTCTACTTCCTTGGTGGGTCTAACTATCACCACACTACTAGGTATTTTGAGCATTTTCTTTGTTAGACTTGATAGATTGTGTGCTTAAACATTTTTAAGGTTGTCTATGCTAAAACTTGAGACTCCAATAGGATTGCTCTTTCTTGTTTTCCTATCTGGTGTTGGCTTATCTATATGTTTTCAAATCATAGATTTGTTACATTCTAACATGTAACATTCATTTATTCTTCTAAAAACCATATCCTAGGTATTGGTAATGCATATGATTTATGGAAAAAGATATGTGATCTTTATGACAAGAAGAGCCATGCTATCTCTCATTTGTATTGGTTGAAGAAGCTTGTGGACCTTTGCATGAAGAAGGGCATCCCCATGTCTACTCATTTAAATGAGGTCCACTCTATTTTTAGCTACCTTATCTCATAGACATCAAGTTTGAGGATAACATAAAGACTTTGTTCTTGCTTTGTTACACTATTAGAGTAATGGGTATATTTTGTACTACCATGAGTGCTAATCCTCTTGAAGATGACTTTAAATGCAATGATTTAGAGAGTAGTTTATTTATTGAAGGAGTAAACATGAAGAATATTGATGCATCCCATACTTCTCATACACTTACTGTTAGAGGTAGAAATGGTGGCAATAGTAATAATAATCGTGGTAGAAACTCATAGCTCAATAGGAGCAAGTCTTGGTCTTGTGTGCAATTTTGTAATAAGTTTTGCAATCGTAAGTAGTAGGGTCACATTAGGTTGCAATGCCATAAAATGTACAATGAGAAAAGCAAGGGGAAAGTACATGAAAACGCAAAGTTCATTAAGATTGTACCTAAGTTCAATGTGAAGATAGAGGAGATAAATACCTTTGCCAAGTTTGGTAGCCTTTACACTTGACTTGTTTCTTGGTTTGTTGGACCATGTTTTGGTTGTGACCAATCTTCTGCATGTATCTTTACCATCCCCTTGGGCATACGTCTTTGAAAGGAATGAAAGTATCAAACCATTTGTAGTATCTCTTGCCCTTGGATTATTATTGTTTTGATTCATGTGATCATTGTTTGCATGGTAGGTAGACTCATAATTCACATAAAAAATTTAGTTCTATGCATATGGGTGAGCCTTTGGCACGTGCATTCAGATGTTTGTGGCACCATTCCTAGTTAGTCCTTGGGTGGCACAAAGTACTTTATTATATTCATAGATGATTATTCATAGATGCTCTATTAGAGCTTCATGTTCTCTTGATCGCTATGAGCCCCTATGGATTATGTCATGGTGCCAGGCTTTGTAGAGCCACTTACCTATTAGGAGGCTATATGTAGAGGTGATTCTATACCTAAATCTGTAAGATTCATATAGAAGAACTATACATGTATGGTTCGCTATAGAAGAACCATACATGGGATTTAGCTTCCTTTCCTGATGGAAAGCATACATTGCCATGCCAGTGGGTATACAAGTTGAAGAGTACCCCTAGCTACCCTAAGACAACATATAAGGAAAGATTGGTTGCTAAAGGTTTTAACTAGGAAAAGGAAGTTGATTTTGATGAGATGGATGTCAAAATGGCTTTTCTACATGGGGACCTACACGATGACATTTATATGCAATAACCCAATGGCTTCGTGGAAAGACGCATGGAACACATAGTATACAAATTGAAGAAGAGTTTCCATGGGCTTAAGCAGGCAGCACTGGGAGTGGTACCATAAGTTTGATGTTTTAATGTATTCACATGTATATTCTCTCAATGATATAAATCTATGTCTATACATGAAGAAGACTAATAATGGTGGCCTTATTATCTTGGTATTTCATGTTGATGATATGATCATTATTGGGAGTGCTCATGTTGAGCTAGATACTTTAAAAACTTAGCTTAAGAGGAGCTTTGAGATAAAGGACATGGGACATGCCTCACACATACTTGGTATGCACATTATACTGAAAGGGAAGTGGAACCCAGGAGGAAGAAGCTTGGCGGTGAGAGCTATGGTTGATGGAGAGAGTAAGAGCCAAGAGAGAGAGGGACTCAAACGTGGAAACTCCAACAACCACAATGTGTGGCCAGACCTTTCTTTATCCAAACTGTCACTAAAAGAATAAAGAATAAGTGATTGTGATGGGCACCCGCCCCTTGTAGTGTGCAGTGGTAGGTACTGTCAGTGTAGTAAGACACGGGCGGCTAGGTGGAGGCGCCTTTACCCCCAACAACCTTCCACTTAAAGGTGAATCTGCCCCAGTGAGAGAGAAAAAAGAAAAGACAATACAACATGTACACATGTACAATAGGATGAGAAAAAAGACGTCATCTCATCCAATGCCCATCAATCTCCTGAGGAAGGCAAAGCACTCGGTAGTGAGGCTTTTCGTGAGTAAGTCTGCAAGATTCTGTCTAGTCGGAATCTTGACAAGGTCAACAGATCTGTCCTCAACGACCTCGCGAATGAAGTGATACCTCACCTCAATATGTTTCGTCTTCGCATGGAAGACCGGATTCTTGGCCAACTGAATGGCACTGATAGAATCCGAATGTAGTGTAGGCATAGCATCTGTCATACCAAGGTCTGCAATCAAACGGCCTAACCAAATAGCCTCCTTGCAAGCCTCTATGGCTGCAATATACTTGGCCTCTGTAGTAGAAAGGGCCGTACACTTCTGCACCCAGGACATCCAAGAGATAGCCCCTCCAGCATAGGTGAACACATAGCCAGAAGTGGACTTCGTACTATCTGCATGTCCTGTATAATCAGAGTTAGTGTACCCCATGACTCTTGTATCATGGCTGCCATAACAAAGACACATATCTGCTGTGCCCTTTAGGTACCTCATGATACCCTTCACGGCATCCCAATGTTTCTTGCCAGGTGTAGCCATATAACGTGCCACAACCCCAACTGCAAAAGCTATATTTGGACGGGTGGCTATCATGGCATACATACGACTGCCCACGACTGATGCATATGGAATCTTGGCCATCTCAGCCCTCTGCTCATTTGTCTGCGGCGGACAATCGGCCTATGAAACCTTTACATGAGAAGGTAATGGACAGCCAATAGGCTTAACATCCTGCATGCGGAAGTACTCAAGGACTTTATGAATGTACTCCCTTTGTGACAGATAGAGTAGTCCCTGAGATCGATCACGGGTAATGAACATACCAAGTATATGAGAGGCATGTCCCATATCTTTCATCTCAAAGCTCTTCTTGAGCTGAGCCTTAAGAGCATCTAGCTCTTCATAAGCTGTCCTTGCTAAAAGCATGTCATCCACATAGAGTACCAAAATCAGTAAAGAACCGTCACGGGCTTTCTTCGTGTACAAGCACGGATCCATAGCATTGCGGTTGTAGCCTTGTGACTGCATGAATGCATCAAACTTATGGTACCATTCCCTAGGTGCCTGCTTCAAGCCATATAGACTCTTCTTTAGCTTGCACACTAGGCGTTCCCTGCCAGGGTCTGCAAAGCCCTTAGGCTACTCCATGTAAATCTCATCATGCAAGTCTCCATGTAAAAAAGCCGTCTTGACATCCATCTGGTACAAGTCCAGGTCAAACTGTGCAACCAAGGCCAAGACTAAGCATAGGGTGGTCATCTTGACCACAGGAGAAAAGAGTTCATCAAAGTCAACACCATGCTCTTGCTTAAAATCCTTAGCAACCAATCAAGCCTTGTATGCCGGCTTGGGGTGTCTAGGGGTACTTTTCAGCTTGTATACCCACTTGCATGGCAAAGCCTTCTTACCTTGAGGCAAGGAAACCAAATCCCAAGTCTGATTCTTATGCAATGAGTCAAGCTCAGACTGCATAGCCCTCTCCCAAGAGTGACAATCACCCCTGCGCATAGCCTTATCATAAGTGAGAGGCTCTCCTACATTTGTAACTAGTATATAATCCATAGAGGGTGCAAAACGGTCAGGAGGTCATCTGTCTCTAGTAGACCCTCAATCTAGGCTCTACTGCCTGACCAACATCCTGTCTAACATTTGGACCATGAGCATCAGGTGATGCTGCACGCTGTCTAGCTGGCCGTGGAGCGGGCTGAACGGGAATAGGTGGCTCCTTCTGAAAGATAACTCTGCGTACCTCAACCACTTTCTCAGGCTGCATATGCATTTTGTCCTCATGAAAGATGACATCATGGCTGCGGATCACTTTTCGCACCTGTGGATCCCATAGACGGTAACACCTCTCTCCTGCATCTCCATAGCCAATGAAAATGTATTTGAAACTTTTAGGATCCAGCTTATTGGATTTGTCCTTGGGCACATGGTAGAATGCCTCACATCCAAAGACATGCGAATGATCATAAGAGGGGGGCTTGTTTGCCTATACCTCCTCTGCAACCTGAAAGTCAATGCCATTGCTAGGCGACCTGTTAATGAGAATGCACTGTAGTAGTAACTGCCTTAGCCCAAAAGTGCTGCAATAAGCCAGCCTGGCTAAGCATACTACGGACCCTTTCTTGAATGGTCCTATTCATGCGTTCAGCCATACCATTTTGGGGAGGGGTGTAAGGGGCGGTCAACTAACGCTTAATGCCCCGCTCATCACAAAACTGCTCAAAAGCACGTGATACATACTCAACCCCATTATCTGACCTTAGATATTTTAGCCTTTTCCCAGACTGGTTCTCTACTAATGCAAGCCAACGCTGAAATGTGTCTAAGACATCAGATTTTCTCTTTATGGGACAAGTCTAAACCTTACGTGAGTAATCATCTATGAAAGTAATAAAGTACTTTGCCCCACCAAGTGACCGACAGGGCATGGGCCCACATACATCTGAGTGCACAAGAGCCAAGGGCTCACCCATGCGTTTCTTACCAGACTTTTTATGCGTATTTCTAGTCTACTTGCCATACAAACAATGATCACAAGAATCAAAATGCGAAGAGTCAAAAGATGGAAGATACTACAAAGCATGTAGCATTTTCATTCCTTTAAGAGACATATGCCCCAAACGAGCATGCCTAAGGGATACATGGGGAATAGAATCCACAGACAAAACATGATCCAATGTAGCTCCAGATACAAGTAAGGGATAAAGGTTGCCAGACTTGGCACCTCTTGCAAGTACAAGCCTGCCACGAGTAATCTTCCATGCAGAGTCTCCAAAAGACACAAAATACCTTGCATCATCAAGCTGTCCAACTGATATAAGGTTGCGAGTCAATGCATGTACATGGCGTACATCATGCAAAATAAAAGAACTGCTAGAAGGAAACTGCAGCCTAACATCTCCAATGTCCACAATATCAAGAGACCTGTCATCACCAAGACACACAGAACCAGATATGGTACGATATGTATGAAACCAATCTCTACAGGGTGTCACATGAAAGGACGCACCCGAATCCAAGAGCTAGCACTGCCCATACATAGAATGTATCTCAGAAGCATGTAGGGTATCACACGAAGAAGCTGTAAGTATGTAATCATCATCTGAATTAGTGGTTTGCATGACATTAACATCTTCTATCTTCACATTGGACTTTGCAGGTACAATACTTCGCTCAGAAGACTTTTCTTGCACTTTTTCTTTTCCCTTTTCCTTGCACTTATCATTGTGCATTTTATGGCACTGCGGCCTAATATGTCTTGCTTTCCCACAATAATGACAGGTAAGATCAGACTTCTATCCACGGGACTTACTGCGACCACGTGACTTGGACCTGGACTTCTGAGAGTTCATGCCCTTATGATCATTATCATGCATGCCATTTCTGCCACCTCTAACGGTCAATGCATGTGAAGAGCGGGAAGCATCATTGATTCTCCTGTTGATTTCCTCAGTCAATAAAGCAATCTCAACATCTTTGATTTTCAGCCCATCAAGTTTGTTCTTGCATATGGCAGTACGGAAGACATCCCATGATTCAGGCAAGGTGCCAAGCAGAAACAACGGGTGCAAGTTGTCTTTGAACTCAATACCCTGTGACAACAGACTCTTCATGATAGCATGAAACTGACTGAAATGAGATGAAAGGGAGGCCCCCTCCTTCATACGAAGGTCCATTAACTGCTTCAGCCAATACATTTGTGAGAGAGGACTCTATTGCGCATAGAGCTCCTAAATCTTCTCCAATAAATCCCATGCACTCTGACTTTCATCTTCAACAACATTATGATGGACCTCTTTTGAGAGTGACAAAATAATGGTAGCCTTGTATAGCTCATCAACTTCCATCCAAACATCATCATCCATATCCTCAGGTTTAACACCCTTGAAACACAAGGGTTTAATCCGCAACTTCTGTACCAAAACCTACCATATTTGGGACTTCCAATACCCATAGTTGGTACCATCCAACTTGGCAATGTTAAAGAGAGCTGTATCTTTCAGATGACTAGCCATACTGTCCCAAATCAAAGCAAAGAAGAAAATTGCAGATTGATGTAATTAGCAGGAAATGCACTAAAACCACTACTAAAACTGACTGAAAGGGTGGATTTCACCAAGAGAAGCACCTGTCCACCAAATATAACCAAGATAACATAAGTTCTTCTTTTGTTAGCACTTTACTTATTTCTTTTCCTTGAGGTATTATAGAGGTCATCCTCAAGTCTTCATCATCTTTCCATAGTTGTGGTTAAGAGGGGTCCACTTCAGCAAGATATTCAGAGATATAAACAAGGGATGATTGCACTAACCAACCCTCAGCCATGCTTCCCTCAGGCCATGCTTCCATAGTCGTGGTTGAGAGGGGTCCACTTCAGCAAGATATTCAGAGATATAAACAAGGGATGATTGCACTAACCAAACCTCAGCCGTGCTTTTTGCCTCACAAAATCTTTTGAGTAGTCAAAATGGATCGATGAAAAATTTCCTTCACCAAACAAACCACCTCAACAGATAATACTCAAGCATCTTGCAATGTGTTTGGATCAACTTCCTTCGAGCTCACGTATCTGTCAAGATGTGACATTGCAAATTGTTTGTAGAAATTCAAAGATATATAATGAAAAAATACAATGTATACACACCTCACAAGCTCTCCCATCTTATATGTAGGATGGTAAGCCTATTGGATATCATTTATCTTCTCATGTGTACATTAGTCAAGCCGATTATCCATAGTCAAATGATGAGAGAGGATGGTAAGCCTATTGGATATCATTTATCTTCTCATGTGTACGTTAGTCAAGATGATTATCCATAGTCAAATGATGAGAGAGGCTATACGGCTAAGGTTCAATATGCATCTATAGGGGGGATAGTTTGATGTATGCCTTGATAGCTTGACATAGCATTTATAGTGGGAGTCATGGCACATTATATGGCAACACTTGGTTCGGTGACATTGGGATGCCTTGAAGGGTATCATGAGGTATTTGAAAGACACTGCAGATATGTGCATTTACTATGGTAGCTAGGATATAAGAGTTATGGATTACACTAATTGAGATTATGCAAGACATGTAGACAGTAGGAAGTTCACCTTTGGATATGTCTTTATCTATATTGGAGGTGCTATCTCTTGGATGTCTAGGGTAGAAATGCACTCCCTTGTCTATTACTGAGGTTTGCAAGGAGGCCCTATGATTAGGTTGTTTGGTTGCAAATCTTAGTATGACTATGACTCCTACCTTGCATTTGGATTTGATGAGTGGCATTCACTTAGCCCATAATCTATTCCCATATGAAGACAAAGCACATTGAGGTGTGCTATCACTTTATCAGAGAGGTGGTAGAGGACAAGTCCATTGAGTTCGTTAAGATCCCTATGGATACGAATCTTAAAGATTTGCTTACTAAAAGTTTTTAAGTGGAATGATATGCCTTCCTTAGGAAGATGATGGGTGTATGATGAGATGACATCTTTGCCCATCTTGTTGTACTCTGTGTATATGTTGTATATTTTCTCTTTTTTTTTCTACTTCTCACTAAGGCACATTCCCCTTTAAATGTGAGGTTGTAGGGGGTTAAAGGTTGCTTGTGCATAGCCACCTACATTTACTTGTATTTAGTGCCTGCACACCTATACACTGCAGGTGGCAAGCATTTATATCACTATCACTTTATTCTTTATTCTTTTAGTGGCATTAGAATAAGGGTCACAATTGTGACTATTGGAGTTCCCACATGCTAGTCTCTCTCTTCTTTCTTAAACTTCCATAGCTCTTTCTTCTTGCCTTTGCTTATGCTTCCACCTTCTAATCCACCTTTCATCCCCCCAAATCTCCCTCTCTCTCAAAATGGGCAATGCTTGAGCATATGAGGTCTTCTATATACTTTTTATAGTAAAAGGCAATGCATTATTCCATGATAAAGACCACTCATATTTCAAAAGAAAAACATTGAAAAATTTAATAAGAAAGTTCAACCAAATGACCATTGATATCCAAATAGGTGGTTATAGTCCACATCCATTGGCCTTCAACATCCAATAAAGGGTATATTTTTTATGTTAAATAATAAGTGGGTAAAAGTCCTTTGTATACATCCCTTGCCAAAACATATCCCAACCTTTGGCCAAATTAGTGCAAACCATGTTAATGATTGGTGGGGGGGTTTTAGGGGGTTGTCAATCACCATATAGGGGGTGCAATATTTTTCAACCATATTTAGGAGAAAAGAGAGGTATTAACATAGAATGCAATGGATATGAGAGTTTCTTTTTATTATTCAATGGGGGGATCCTCTCAGCCTAGAAGTGGCCCTTAAGGGGGGGGGGGGGCAAAACAACAACCTATATAGGCCACTTGTCCCTTATCACTTCTTTTTCCCCTCCTTCCTTAAGCCTTAGACCATAAAATAAATATACATGTGTTTTGTGCAGCACTGGTTCTTGCACATAGTGCATTTTTACTTTTTGGTGATTTTTATAATTCATGTGTTGGTCTCAACTATCAGAGAATGTCTAGCGATGTTGTTTAGTGTAGAAATGTGGATTTGCTTACTTCATCTCGTTATCCTATTGATCCTTTTCTACTTTGGTTCTCATAAGAAATCAAGAATCACCTTCAAATATAGGAAGCTTATAGATTTGGTATCAAAATCCAAGAAAGTGCTAATTGGAAACTCATTCAAACATGCACCTACCAACTCTCTTTTCATTCTCTCCATAGAAGATTCTTGAGTTGAGGGCATGTTGTTGACTTGCATATTGGAATGTACTTTTCCATACTTGGCATATGGAGCGTGTAGTCAATGACGAACATTATAGCAAACTAAATTAATTTCTAGGTAATATAACTATTAGGATACCTCTTGAATTAATGTTATTGCTTTGACTAACAAGCTAAGATTGTGGTCTATAAACATGAAGGAAAAGCCTTCTACCTCAAATGGGCTAGCTCTTAAGTTTTTTCCAACAAATCTAATAAGCATATGGGGAAGACAAATACAATTTGAGGAATGCCTTTCATAGGGTGCAAGGCCCATGTCAACTTTTATATATGAGGGCTTATTGAGTAAAGGTATCAAGAGAAAGAAGGCTAGTCAATGGAGGACACTCACAATGCTCAATGTAAGGTGATGGGGCCAAGGCAATGGTCCATAGGATAAAGATTCATTCTCCCCAAAGAAGACCTAACCCTCCATAGTGGAAAGACCCTTTGTCCCAACTATTTACAAATGATAACTCAACTCTATCATTATCTCCATTAAAAAGTCATTTGACTCTTTTTTGTAGGTCTTAACAATTTGCCACTTACTCTAGCTCTATCACACTATTGATGTTAATGAGAGTAAGTTGCTATCTATAAGCAGAGCTAAAGGACTTTCCTCAATATGAAAAATTATAATCCAAAGCAAGTTGGACACATAGACCTTTTGAGTGATCCCTTGGACTGGCTATCATTATAAAACAAATATTTGGCTAGTTTTATTCAAAACTCGAGTAATATTCCCCTCAACTTAGCTAGAAAGTTGATGATAATTTATCCAATGCTGGTCTAGTATGTGCTTTCATTATCTTTATTTTCCATTTAGTGTAAAGGGTCTTGGGAGAAGATTCACAAGCTTTTCAAGTCCTTTTTAAGGTCATTTGGTGACCAAAAGATTTGCCATTCTATATCGAAGATTTGCCATTCTATACCTTTTGCAAACGAAATGAAAACTAGGTATTGAACTGCTCAAAGAAAAAGTAAAAAATAACTTCACTGAAGAGAAAAATACTTGATCATCCTTATATCACAATGGTGTGTGTACTTGTCACTCCAACAATGTGTTTAGCTTGTCACTCCAACAATATGTTTAACTTGTCACACCACAATGGTGTGTTTTCCAATAAATGAGGCCAACCATACCTTTGTTAAAGCTTGGGATGGCCTTGTGGCTAGTGAGGTACAATTCCATTAGAATGAATTGAAGGAAAACCTAGTTAAGAAAGGAAAATTTTGGTCTAATGAAAAATACGATAAGCAAGGAAGAGATATAGCAATGCTATTTGCTCGGAGAAGATGATTTATCTAAGCTGAAAAGAGACTCATGTCCTAAATAGAAAATCTCTTTTCTCACTCTTCTTGGTTATGTGTAGGATGAGATGCAATAGCTTGAGGAGTTATTATGTGTGGTCTACTAGGTAGGATCGTTGTGCAGCTTCACCTTGAGAGAGGAGACATTTCACAAAATGGAATACTCCTCCCACCTTCTAGTTCACATGAGTTTGTGTAAGACTAACTATCTAGGCTAGGATTTGACACCTACCTACTATTCTAAACATGTGGGTCTCATGAGTGGCATAAAATATCACTTTTGGAGGGTACGTTGGGCAATTTTTTTTCTACTAATAACTCTTCATATTTCATAGGAGCCATACAAATGCTTTGGTGCAAGAGATGAGGAGATGATGCCCCTAAACTAATGGGTCTAATGACATGTCACCAAAGCTATCCAACCTAGTCATCTAGTTGTAGCTAACTGATCTCATGCAATGACTATGAAGTGGAAGATCTCCCAGACTTTCCTAGTAAGTGTTTAGGGCTAGATATCATAAGTGACCTTCCCACATACTTTACCATTCCTATGCACATGTTTTGCAATTGATGACATTTATCCACCTTAAGCTTCTTCTATATCTACATACCATATGCAATAAGCCTTGAGATCTTATACGAACATCCTTATTTAGACTTTTGAGTCTTATGTAAATGTCTTGTACAACTTATGATATGAAATATAAATACAAAACAAAGCTTTCTTTTTTATAAATTGCCAATCAAAATATTTCATAATTTTCAAGGTTTATGTGAAATCCTCATGATATAACTTACAATTGAATAGTCGCCTATAGGTGGCGCGAAGTACTTTGTTACCTTCATTGATGATTTTTCTAGGAAAGTGTGGGCTTATCCCATAAAGCAAAAGTCCGATGTCTTGGCAGTCTTTCAGCGTTGGCTTGCTCTTGTTGAGAACCAGACTGGGTATAGGCTGAAATGCCTTAGGACTGACAATGGGGGAGTATATGTCTCACATGCTTTTGAGCAGTTTTGTGATGACAGGGGTATTAAGCGTCAGTTGACCGCCCCTTACACCCCGCCCAGAATGGTTTGGCTGAGCGCATGAACGGGACTATTCAGGAGCGTGTCCGCTCTATGCTTAGCCATGTAGGCCTACCACAGAGCTTTTGGGCTGAGGCAGTTAGTACAACAGTGCATGTCATAAACCGATCACCTTCTAGTGGATTGGATTTCCAGGTTGCAGAGGAAGTTTGGGCTGGTAAGCCACCCTCTTATGTGCATCTCCGTGTCTTTGGATGTGAGGCATTCTGCCGTGTGCCCAAGGACAAGAGAAGTAAGTTGGATCCAAAGAGCATTAAATGCATCTTTCTTGGTTATGGTGATTCATGAGAGAGGGGCTATCACCTATGGGATCCACAGGCGCGGAAAATAGTACGTAGCCATGATGTAGTCTTCCATGAAGACAAGATGCACAGGCAGCCTGAGAAAGTGGTTGAGATCCGCAGAGTGATCTTTCAGGAGGAGCCTAGAGGTCCTGCACAGCCAGTTGGACAGCCTACAGCTACAGCAGATGCTCATGGTCAGGGTGTTGGACAGGCAGCTGGGCAGGCAGCAGAGCCTGCAGTGAGACGGTCTGCTAGAGACAGACGTCCACCTGATAGATTTCAGCCCTCTATGCATTATATTTTAGTTACAGATGCAGGAGAGTCATTCACTTATGATGAGGCTATGCGCAGGGGTGACAGTCACTCCTGGGAGAGGGCTATGCAGTTTGAGATCGACTCCTTGCATAAGAATGAGACTTGGGATTTGGTTGCCTTGCCTAAGGGCAAGAAGGCTTTGCCATGCAAGTGGGTGTACAAGCTGAAAAGTACCCCTGGATACCCCACGCCGGCATACAAGGCTAGATTGGTAGCAAAGGGTTTTAAGCAGGAGCATGGTGTAGACTTTGATGAGGTCTTTTCTCCTGTGGTTAAGATGACCACCCTACGCTTGGTCTTGGCTTTGGTTGCTCAGCTTGACTTAGATCTATATCAGTTGGATGTCAAGACGGCTTTCTTACATGGAGACTTGCATGATGAGATCTATATGGAGCAGCCTAAGGGCTTTGCAGAACCTGGCAGGGAGCACCTAGTGTGCAAGTTGAAGAAAAGTCTTTATGGCTTGAAGCAGGCACCTAGGGAATGGTATCATAAGTTTGATGCCTTTATGCAGTCACAGGGCTACAGCAGGAGTGCTATGGATCCGTGTCTTTACACGAAGAAAGCCCATGATGGTTCGTTGCTTATTTTGGTGCTCTATGTGGATGATATGCTGATAGCAGGGAAAGCTCATGATGAGCTAGATGCTCTTAAATCTCAGCTGAAGAAAAGCTTTGAGATGAAGGATTTGGGACAGGCCTCTCACATACTTGGTATGTGCATTAGACGCGACAGGCATCAAGGACTCCTCTACTTGTCACAGAGGGAGTATATTCATAAAGTCCTTGAGCGGTTCCGCATGTAGGACGTAAAGCCTATTGGCTGTCCATTGCCTTCTTATGTGAAGGTATCACAGGCCGATTGTCTGCAGACAGATGAGCAGAGGGCCGAGATGGCCCAGATCCCTTATGCTTCAGCCGTGGGCAGTTTGATGTATGCCATGATAGCCACTCGTCTAGATATTGCCTTTACAGTTGGTGTTGTGGCACGCTATATGGCTACACATGGTAGGAAACATTGGGATGCCGTGAAGGGTATCATGAGGTACCTGAAGGGCACAACAGATATGTGTATTTGTTATGGCAGCCAGGATACAGGGGTCGTGGGGTACACTGACTCCGATTATGCAGGACATGCAGATAGTAGGAAGTCCACTTTTGGCTATGTATTCACCTATGCTGGAGGTGCTGTCTCTTGGATGTCCAGGGTTCAAAAGTGTATGGCTTTGTCTACCACTGAGGCCGAGTATGTTGCAGCCACTGAGGCTTGCAAGGAGGCCATATGGCTAGGCCGTCTAGTTGCTGACCTTGGGATTGATGCTATACCTACACTGCATTCGGATTCTATGAGTGCCATTCAGTTGGCTAAGAATCTGGTCTTCCATGCGAAGACAAAACACATTGAGGTGAGGTATCACTTCATACGTGGTGTCGTGGAGGACAAGTCTGTTGACCTTGTCAAGATCTCCACTGACGAGAATCCTGCATATCTGCTCACGAAAAGCCTCACTACTGAGCGCTTTGCCTTTCTCAGGAGATTGATGGGTGTTGGATGAGATGTTGCCTTTCCTCATCCCTTGTACCTATGTACAGTTGTACTGTCTTTTTCTTTTCTTTCTCTCTCACTGGGGCAGATTCGCCTTTAAGTGGGAGGTTGTTGGGGTAAAGGCGCCTCCGCCGTGCCGCTCCGTGTATTACTACACTGACAGTACCCGCCACGGCACACTGCAGGTGGTGGGCGTCCGTCACGTCACTTTATTCTTTACATTCATTTTTTAGTGACTAGTAAATAAAGGAAGGCCCGGTCACACATTGTGACTGTTGGAGTTTCCATTTCTTGTCTCTCTCTTTCTTGCTCTTGCTCTCCCGCCATAGCTCGTGTGCAAGCTTCGATCCTTCTTACCTTTCATAAAATGGGTAGGCATGAATAGGAGGGGGAAAATGAAAAATGAGGTAGGGGGCCAAGTTGGACATGTGTATGCAATCAAAATTAAATTCGGAGGTAAGCAAGGCAGTTTCATATGAAAAATAGTCAAAAAGACACACCAAAAAGACCTGAATTTGCAGAAAAAATAATAACGCACAAACCGTACACCGGAATGATAGACAATAAAAAGGAAAAATGTCCATGGAAAGGTGTATGGCAGGGTTGGCTCATTAGATTGCAATTCCAATATAAAAAATGCACATTCGCATAGAAACACATGAAATCGATAAAAAAATTCTTCAAAAATTAATAACTCAAGATTCATGGCGCGGAATAGGGGGTTGTAAAAAGGAAAACTAGTTAGGTTGAAGGGAAAAATAGGGCTATTGGATTGGATGGGCATTTCAATGAACAAAAGATACATTTTCATGGAAAAATGACAAAACAAGGGATAAAGGAAAACGGAAAAGGAACGACCGTAGGAAGGGGGTAAAGAAGGACGGGGGTGGGTGGGAAAGGGACCCTATCAGAATAAAGTCAGGACATGGCATACATGCATGAACAAATCTTGGTAGATGCATAAGGGTATGCAACACAGACGCATAGGGATACGTCTCCACACTTAAGACCTTACTGGGAAGGGTGAACTCAATATCAAAGACCTAAGACCACACATCAAACCAACTATGGATGTCCCCACACTTAAAACATGACCATCATTGAAAAATAAAAGGTGTAGGGTTAGAAAAACTTGGCCCATTTTGTTGTCGAGAATTGAAGTTGATTGTCGATGTCACGTGTTGTGTTGCCATCAGCTGTAGAAGGTGTAAAAGTGTTTTCACAACACACATTCAGTGTAGCAGGGACCACGTAGTAGTACCTAGGGAGGCAGAGTTACTAAGGGAATCGTGGAAAATCGTGGATAGAAAAGGATATTGCATCAGCTCACGTTCACTCAAATGGAATGAAAGAACAATCACTCGCCCCACAACGGACATCACTTGATTTGAATAATGAGAAAAACCCAGTGTCACACCAGATTTAGAAATCAACAAGGGAGATGGTTCAGAGGGAGTGTGCCAGTGTGCAGAGTTGATAGTGTATTAGTGTGTCCCACCCCATCTGGCATAAATGCAAGCATGAAGGTCGAGGAGCCTTGTAGTACAGTGTACAAAACAAGGTGATGTGTAATGTGGTGGTGGTGGCAGAGACCCATCTTGTGGATGTGTAGGGAAACGAGAACGTACCTGACACCAAGTGTCATAACGTCCCTCAATCTGCACCTCTCAATAAGTGTTTGAGGAAACATCAGTCCCTCCTTTGTCTCACGCACTGTTAATAGATACAGGAGGGCAGCCTGTTCTTGAAACCCATTGATGTTATCCTCACTGTCACTTGTGCAAAGAGTGTATGCCTTGTGCGCAATTGATGGTGTAACAGTGCATTCCACCATGTGCCAGCATACGATATGAGAAGGAAGGCCATGGAGCCTTATAGTGATGTGCACACGAACAATTATGTGCTTTGTGCATTGAGAGGCCCATCCCGTGCATGCAACGCTCCATTTACACATCTCACCTCTCTGTTGGATATAAAGGGCAAGGACTAGTCACTCACCCTATCCTCTATCTCACACTTGGTTGAGAATACAGAGGGCATCCCATCCTGACATCCCCATCCGGTTAGGATAAAAGCTCACAATGCTCTAGGTTTGTCGATGAGGATCAGCTTCATTTGGTTGATGTTGTCAACGTGGATTGGTTTATGAAGAGGTATACCCAGGGAGGTAGCCAACAAGTTCGGCGCTTGGATTGCATGTTAGAAACTTAGTCTGTTATGGGAATCAAAAGCACTGATGAGGTTATAGGATTCAATGCACTAAGGGAGGCAGCTTGAAAACTTCTTCTACAAGAGTGCAACTAGAGATTTGGCAATCCTGGATTGCAAGCTGTTAATACATTTTTATAGCAAGCTTCCCATCCAAGGGTATGTGCCACCATTTCTTAGCCTGTTATGATAGGGAATTGCTTCATTTTCTCCCATGATGGTTTTATTTTTATTTTTACTTTTTCTTTTCTTTTGCCCTACTCCCAAGGGTATTTCCACCTTTTCTCGAAGAATAGATCAGCATGACATGGACCGGAGTCCTTTTCTCCCATGATCGATTTTTCTTTTTCTTTCTCTTTTTTTCTTTCTTATTGTATTTGATTATGAGAATGGCAGGAACACCATGTTTCAGAATCATCCTCACCATCTATGCTGCATCAGATGGAAAGGAAGCCAAGGAGGAGGGAAAGGTGGTTGCAAGGGACTATCAAAACCAAACCACATCATCAAGAATAGCAAGAGGGCTATCAGGAGCATTAGGTAAAGGTGTATCGACCGTCGTACAAGGAATGAGGAAGCTGTCGATGGCGATTGTTAGGAACCCTAGGGAGGATAATACTTCTTAAGGCGATAGCCATTAATCAAGAAGGGATCATCTGAAGCGTCAACTTTCTATACTTGGACAGAGCCATTAGGATTGATGGTGGCAAGTACTTTATAAGGGCCCATCCAATGTTGTTGAAGCTTGCCTAGAAACTTGCCAAATCAGGAATCATAAGCTAGGACTAAGTCACCTTCATTGAACTCCTACTTAATGAAGCTATCATGATAGACGAGTGCATACGAGATGTGAGATTTTTGAGTGAGCTTCTCTGGGCAACCCCCATTTCTTGTTCCACATAGTCCACTTATTCCACCCCTTGATTTTTTTTACCTCCACCATCACTACCACAACAACTTCCTCTACCAACACTACCATCGCCGTTGCCGCCACTGGGCCACCAACACCACGCTACCTCCACCACCACTTCCACCATCTCTACGGCCACCACCAATATTGTTGCCACCTCCACCACCACTACCATTATCCCCACCACCTCCACAATTGCCACACACACACACACACACACTCTCTCTCTCTCTCTCACACACACATACACACACACACACACACACACACACACTCTCTCTCTCTCTCTCTCTCTCTCTCTCTCTATATATATATATATATATATATATATATATATGTTTCTCCCTCTATGTTTATATTCTCTTTTTCTCTTTCTAGCACACTCGATCAAATAGCACTCTATCTCATGTAAACGATTTCTCTCTCTCTAAGACATAACATGAATTCATTCATGCGATCACCGTGAAAGAATGGAACATCACGGCCACACCTCTCTCTCTCTCTCTCTCTCTCTCCTTTGTCTCTCTCACAAATTACTCCATGTATTTACTCTCTCTCAGTTTAGGGTTGTAGATGCAGATTCTCCCTCTCACTCTATATTCTCTCTCTCTCTCTCCCTCACACACACACACACACATACATATATACGTATATAAACTTAGTCACTCACTCTTTGTGTTTATCTCCCTCCCTCTGTCACTTTCTCTCTCTCATACATGCGTAGTCCCATTGTATCATAATGCCTCACATCTGATTATGGCATGTGTTGTAACAAACGCTTCTCTTAAACCCTAAACATCTCTCTTTCTCTCTCTCTCTCTCTCTCTCTCTCTCTCATAATGTGAATGCTTGGGTAGCCACTCAGTGTATTTAGAACTTTAATTTCAATGATAGCTCTCCCCCCTCCCCCTCTCTCTCTCTTCCTCTCCCCAACAAATATGATACAAGACAATTCATACAAGCAATCCAAATGTACATTTATATTGTGTTGACTCTAGGAAACGTGCTTTTGCTTGTCAAATTAAGAGAGATAAGTTCACCAAAGGCTTGCCATCCAAATGGATTCTATAACGGTGACTTCTCAACAAAATAAAATCCGGTTGTGCTAAGAGGTATTGTCAGCATTGCATTCTTGGTTACTATATAGGTGTTGGAAAAGTTCTTTTGCTTCCAAATACAATGTGCAAGTTTTCTTCAGTGAGTGTGGGTTGGTGTATAAATATGTTCGCATTTGCATCCATCCCAAACACTCAAAGGTGCACATAGTATATGTGCTTGCATGCCAAATACGCTTTTCCTTCTGCGGCACGGTCCATGAAATCTCGGCAATTACATGTTGGATTCTTTGCAATGTGCACATCATAACACTCATGCATGACACTTGAGTTAGTTATCTCTAGTTTGAAAACCCACCACTCTCCAACATGTGGATTTCTTCTACGGTCAAATCAGTGCCTCATGCCACTGACCATACTTGTGGAACCTTGGGCGATGCATGTTGAGTGGAAGAACAAATGTTCCATGTATGGTCCACACTATCATTACAGAACCACATGAATTGGCACCACATTCCATGTTGATTGCTAGCTTCTCCTCTTGAGCTAGACCACTCCATGATGTCCCAAAATGAAGGTGCAGGCACCCCATGTGACGTATTTTTTATAAGTTTTTTGCATTTTTCCTCTCTAGCTCCCAACCATCCTTGACATTGTACATGGCTGCAAGGTGGAATCCTTCTTATAACCCAAACGGTGTCATGAAGGACTGTCTCCACCACCATTTTCTCCGAACAATTTGGTGATACTTCCCTTGATTGGTCAAAAGGCAAAGGGTCCTCAAAGTTTAGTTTTCTTCCATGACTGCACACCTCCACATGCGGAACAAGTGCTTATGCTCATCTTGAAAATTCTTGTGCACATACTGTGATGTGTGTATTTGGAGACTTTGTTCCCAATGAAAGAAGCAAGATCTCTCCCTTCCTTGCATTACGTTATCTAGACCACCATTGAACACTGTGCGGATGGCTCTCGAATTAGTAGCTACCTCATCTGCCATGAATCCTCGAAAATCAGCGCTTGGGTATCCACATTTCTCCATCACCTCGTTCATATTTGTCCAAAAAAGAGCTCGTGCATCTATATCCTCTTCTTTCATCTCACATATTGCCAGATTCATCAACTCGTGTACACTACAGAAACACGAGAAAGGAATGGGAGAGTAAGGAGAACTATGTTGCTTAAGTTTGTGTTGTGACAGTAAGAGAAACTACCTTGGGTCATACACATGTGCTGCCATGGTGGTCCAATCATTAATGCGATGCACATACCTAGCTATTGCATAGGTCCCCAATGTCATTCCTTTGCATAAGATTCACTAATTCAACCCCTGAGGCTGGCCCAGTTGTTGACATTTTGACTATAAAGCACCTACTATCATTGTTAATGGCTTGCCCCCAAGAAATAGACTACCATGGAAAAATATGTATGTACAACGTTGCTTTAATTCTAGAAGACCAGATTCCATTCCCTGATCACTCTTAGCACATGGTACACGGACCATGTGTTTGAACCTGCATCCACAAAATATTGATCTTCATATGCACGGCCTTTTAAAGATATTTTGAAATGTGTGAATGGAATAATATGTTACATGTTCCTTTGAATGAGTGGTTGGAGTTCCTCGAGCATCGTCAAGAGTTCAGTATTGGACATGGTGACACCTTACTCACGAACCAAGGCACCCATCACTAGCCTTCTAGCCATAGTCATTTGCATGTGTCAAGGTTCAGTTGCACTAAAGTCTCTTACCATTTCCTCTATGGTCTTTCGCACCTCTTTGACATTAGCTCTACATGTGCCTCTTTGCACCTCATGGTTATGTGTGCCTTGATGAATCAATAGTCTTGACATTGGCCTTGCTGACATAACATAATACACTACACACGTGCACTTGGAGAGCAGGATGGGGGGGTTCTTACAATAGAAGCATCCAAGGCTTCCGAGACCAATAGCTAACATTCCAATAGTCGGTATGGTGGTACTGAGTTTACCTGCATGGCATGCATTTGGACTTGATTAGTGTGATTTACTTGCGATAGGGTACTAGAACTATGTCATGTGACTTTGCAATCACTTTAATGATAGTGGAGTGAATGAAGAATCTTGCACCTGTCCATGCCACCTTGTTTGGGAAGCTAAAAATTGACCTGCCAATACAATCTCTATTGGGACACTCTAGCTCTCCGATACATTTGCTTCGGTGAATAGTACCGAGGAATGCCAACCATGTTGACATGGGCTTTGTCCAGCAATAGCCATCGTACTTTTGCTCCATGCCCTCCATTGGACGCATATTGTTTGCTATTGGTGGAAGATCGTACACCACATTGCCATCATAGAAAACTAGAATCTCCTCCACTCTCTCTATAGCGCTCATATTCTAAAGAAAATGACATAAGACTCGGTGTCATCCCCCCTAAGACATTATGTACTCAACCACACTTATAGTATAAGAGAATTGTCACATCCCCTCCTCTTCCACATCAAGCGTGATAAGGATGGTTTTGTTTTTCTCAATGTTGAAGGGTGGTGGTGAGGCTTCCATGGTGATTGTTGTTTTCTCAATGCTACAAGGGCTCTGAGTGAGGTCTATGATGGGGGAAGGCTACAATGTAGGCCCATTTCCTTGTTCGACAAGATAGTCTTGCAAGACCAAGGTATCTAGAACATATACCTAGATAGCCTCATGGTCATTCTTACAATGGACTGGCATGCTTTGTATTCGGCCATTTGCATGGGTGATAGCAAGAACATGGTAGCCATTGCCATTACAAATAACTTCCTTCTTTGACATTAGGAACCGACTACTTGTGTGGTGCATAATAGGTTTGGCAAAGAGGAACGATACATATATGCGAACCTTAGTATTTGGGGCAGCATTGGATATTGGATCCATTTCCAAAGATATCTACACATGTACAAATAACCATGTTAGATATGGGTGTCATTGAAAGACTTAGTGTGGGGATGTATGTCATATACGAGAGAGAGAGAGAGAGAGAGAGAGAGAGAGAGAGAGAGGAGGATATATAAAGTGTGTGCATGTGAGAGAGAGAGGGAGGGAGGGAGGGAGATAGAGAGTGTACATGCATGTGTGTGCGTGTGAGTGCTATATATATAAAGTATTTGGCATGAGAGAGAAAGAGAGAGAGAGAGAGAGTGTGTGTGTGTGTGTGTGTGTGTGTGTGTGAGAGAGAGAGAGAGAGAGAGAGAAAGAGAGGATATAAAGATTTGTGTGGGAGGGAGAGAGTAAAAGAGGGAGATAGAGAGAGAGTGTGTGTGTGTGAGTGGATGTGGGTGCCACGAAGAGAGAGAGAGAGAGAGAGAGAGAGAGAGAGAGAGAGAGAGGGGGGGGGGTTGGAGAGTACCAAGAGGGAGCTTGGAAGAGAGACCGCAGAGGTGATGGATAGAGTGAGGGAGAGGAGGAGGAGGAGGAGAGAGAGAGAGAGAGAGAGGGAGGGAGGGGGGAAGGGAGAGGTGTACATACCTACGAGATTAAGAAAATAATCCACAACTTGAGGGTGGGGGAGGCGTTGTGTCATAGGGGTTGCGTGGCCTCATATAACCACCTTGACATAGTGGAGCATTAAATGCGTGTGTGTGTGTGTGTGTGTGTGTGTGTGTGTGAGAGAGAGAAAGATGGAGAAAGGGAGATTGGGAGACATGTGGTATACGAAGAGAGAGATGTGAGAAAGGGGGGGGAGGGGGGGTGCTAGTCATATTTTTGTACACCAAATATTGGCCTATCGGTGACCCCTTCTTTGGCAACAAAATCATCCTTGCCCACACACTCTCTCTCACTCATACCTTGGACCCTAAACCCAAATAACTAAGATAGATTATGCAAGCGCGCCGATGACCCCTTTCCCAGTGAGCAGAACGATCCTAATCCATATGCACTTGCACTCTCTATTCATTCCCCCAAAAAAAAACCCCATACAACTAACATATTAATGTACAATCATACTAACTAATGCATTAGTATTATTATTACAATACATTGAGGTATATGAAATGATTAATAGTGATATATAAATTAATAAACAAGTTAAATAATATTAATATACAAATGGTTCACTTCATACTAATTGATTACTATAATAGCTAATTAATCAATAAGCTAGTTGATATACATGAATTATAAAACAAGCTAACTATTATGAATTAAGTAATTAATTAATAACTTAATTTATATAATTTGAGCGATACACTAAATATCTAATCAATGAACTCACAAATGCCATCTTGTTAAATATTATTTGGTTTATATTAAATAAAAAAAAATTAATATATTAATATTAATAAATTAAGTAATAAATATTTTTAATTACTAAATAACTATGTGATAAAATAATTTAATACTTTAAATAAAATAAATATATAATATTACCATTAGCAATTACTACTTCAATAAAAGATATTTATTGGTTGTTAAAAAATAATTTATAACTAATTAAAGATATTTAAGTAATTTATAACTAATTAATAAACAATCAATTATTATATATTATTTATTAATTTAAATAAATTATTTATTAATTTTAATGAATTATTTATTAATTTTAAGTAACTAGTTATTGGTTATTACTAATTGTTTTTTAGTTCGTAGTTATTAATTTTAAACAAATAGTTATTAATTTCAACTAATCAATCAATATATAATTTTATTGACTAAGTAATTGGTACACAAATCGAATGATGGATGCACACGTAGTGAGCGTCGGAAGGTCCCCAAGAACAAAGAACTCTACATAAACTCATAAAAGCAATAAGAGAGTTTGCACGACATGAAGTAAAAAGACAAATTGGATACAATCTCCCCCCATGCCTTATGTGAGTGCTCCACAAGGCATGTATTTATAAATTTATTCATCTCCAAGCTAAAAAATAACCCAATTTACAATTAGCATGCTTTGGCTTTTGTGTTTGCTTTTGCCCAAATAAAGAATAAAGCGGTTAGGCGCCCAAAAAGTCGGGTTGTGTCCAAATACAATATCTAATAATGAAATATTTAAGCCCAACGCTATGCGCATATAAAATAATAAATGTATGTCAAGCGCTTCAGTAAACAAATGTGTCTAAATAAATATTAGCGCCATGCCTTTAATGATAAGATGCATGCCCATAAAAAATGATACTTTTTTCTAAGTAATTTGAATACACGCTATCGCCTAGTGCTTTCCAACGTCACTATTGCTTGCTCTACACATCAGCTAAAGCATTCACAATTGCTAGAAAATAATAAAATTAAATCGATAAAAGTGAATAACTAGCAGTCTTTAGCTACAAAATAAATAAATAGGTTGGAGCTCTGTCCTAACCTTAATTTAATACGAGTGCACTCTAAACTCATAAATGTCCATTAATTTAAATATTTATTTTGCAGAATCACTTGCCATGGAATCACCCACGTGCACATTAAATTAATCTGACGCCCGAAAAGGACAGGCATCCCCGTCAACTTCTCGCACAAGGAATCCACCTTGTGTACGAGCCCTGGCAAATAAATATAGTTTTACGAAATCCACCATGGAATAAAAACCTCATGGAATCCACCATGGAATATGCCTCCTGGCATCATACCCCCAGGTGGGATATCAATTGTCCTCAATTGCTATAAGCTCAATGTGGAACCAGTAGTGAGGGGTAAGCAGTTAGGTCACGAGCGTGCATCCATTGGGCTTCTTCAACATGATGCTTTTTAAACTTAACCAAATATCTAGAGTATCTAACCAATTCTGATGGTCATAAAGTCTCTATCTAGAATAGTTTCAAGTTCAAGTATTTCAGTTTCTTCTTCTAACATGTGAGGGTTTTCATAGACAGGGTGAACATGTAATTGGCCTCTAAAAGTTCATAACAAACTAATATAAAAAGTATTATGAATTTTCCAGTGTTGGGGTAGTTCTAATTTAAATGCATTGTCATTGATTTTGTGAATGATTTTGAAAGGTCCATAAAATCTAGGTGCTAGTTTAACAACAAAGTGTTTCTCGACACTTTGCAATCTTCGCTTTTCAATGTGTAACCAAACAAAATCATCAACTTTGAAACTCATGGCTTTTCTTTTCTTACTAGCTTGTTTAGTGTATAATTGATGGGCTTTCACAATCATGTCTTTAACTTCAGTAAAAATAGTAGCATGCATATTAGCAATATCATCAGTAGCTTTAACCTTGTTTGACAATGATGTAACAGGGGTAGGCAATCTATGTCCATAAAAGATTTCAAAATGTACTTTCTGCATGGCTATGTACGATGTATTATTTAATACAAATTAAAGTAGATGCAAGTGTGTATCCCATATTTATGGTTTTGAAATTGTGTATGCACGCAAAAGATCTAAAATTGTATTGTTAGTGCTTCTGTTTGCCATTGGTTTTAGGATGGAATGCAAATGAGAAATCAATCTTAGTACCTAAAATACCAAACAAAGTAGTCCAAAAATTATTGCAAAATCTAGAATCATGATCAGAAATAATAACTTCTAGCAAACCATGATTAATAAAAACAATCTTCAAAAACAATTGTGCAACTTGAGATGCAATTAAAGTTTTCTTGCATTGTAGGAAATATGCTTGTTTGCTAAATTGATCTACTATAGTCCAAATTATATCACGATTAGCTTGGGTGTTAGGCAAACCAGTTATAAAATCCATTGAAATATGTTCCCATGGTCATTCAGGAATTGGTAAAGGCATTAATAAACCATATTGCTTACCATGGTGTCGTTTGACTCTTTGACAAATTAAACATTCAGAAACAAAGTTAGAAACATCAAATTTCATTTGTGGCCAATATAAATCTTTAACTAATGTTCTTAAAGTAGAAATAATACCTCTATGGCCTTGATATGAAGGCCAATGAATTTCGTGCAACACAAATGATCTAAATGGAACAATGACAAAAACATAAATCCATCAAAATAAGACAAAAAATCAATTGGAATCCAGTTATTAGTAACTAACTTATTCCAATCAGCATGAAAACCAGGATCATGGTCATAGGTATGCTTCATAGGGATAAGGGAATCAAAAGATATAACGAAAATATTATGGATACTTGATCTTCTACTTAAGGTATCGACAACAACATTCTCTTTTTCGGGTTGATATTGGATAAGTAGATGGAAACTTTGAATAAAAGCAGCCCATTTGATATGGGGGTCAAAAATTTGTGGCTGACTAAGGAGATGTTTGCTACTTTGTTGGTCAGTTTTGATCATGAATTCAGTTCCCATTAGATAGTGTTTGCATTGACATAAAGCGTGTACTACAGCTAACAATTCCTTGTCATAGGTAGAATACTTCAGTTTAGAGGGTTTAAGTTTGCAACTAGAATGGGCTATGGGATGTGAATCTTGCATAAGGACAGCTCCTATTCTTGATCAGTTAGCATCAATGACTATTAGAAAGAATGGTCAATTAAAATCAGGTAATTACAAAACAAGTGCATGTGTTAAAGCATGTTTCAATAAATCAAAAGACTTTTGCTGATTATCAGACCAATGATATACAACACCTTTCTTTAATAATTTCATTGAAGGCAATGCAAGCAAAGAAAAATTTCTCACAAATTTTCTGCAAAAGCTAGCAATACCTAAGAAAGAGTGTAACTCATACACATTTTTAGGGATTGGCCAATATAAATTACTTTTATCTTTTTAGGATCAACTTGAATACCATCAGAAGAGACAATATGACTTAAGTATTCAATTTGGGTTTGGAAAATTTCACTCTTTTCAGGGTTATCATATAATTGATTCTCTTTCAATAATTTGAAAACCAAAGATAGATGTTCATAATGCTCATTCTCATTTTTATTGAAAACCAATATGTCATCAAAGAAAACAATTACACAATGCTAATACTTCAAAAATATTCGATTCATCATACGACTGAATGTAGCTGGTGCATTAGTCAAACCAAAAGGCATAACAATGAATTCATAATGACCAAATTGAGTTCTAAATGTAGTTTTGAAAATGTCAAGTGTATCCAATCGTACTTGATGATATCCAGATTTGAGATCTATCTTGCTAAAAATAGTGGCTCCTTGTAGTTTATCCATGAGGTTGTCTACCCTAGGGATCGGATATCTATTCTTGACAATAATCTTGTTTAAGGTACGATAGTCAATGCACATCCTATATGTATTATTTTTCTTTTTAACTAAAAGGACAAGTGCACCAAAAGGAGAACTACTGGACCTAATGAGTCCTCAGTTTAACAATTCTTAAACTTGGGCTTGACTTTCTTTTTGCTCAATCTGATTATGTCTATAAGGTGCTTTACATGGTGGTTGAGAACCTGGGATTAAATCTATTTTATGGTCTTCGAGACATATAGGTGGTAAACCAGGGGTAAATTAATAGCAAAACAATCTTTAAATTATGAAAAAAATTGTGCGTGCCTAGGATGCATCTGATTTTCCTTAGCTTCAATTTCATTCACCCATACTAAGTATGATTTACTACTTTTTCTCAATGCACGTTTAGCCTGTGTGTGACTAAGCAATGGAAAATTATCTAAGGTGTGTGTTCCATGTGATATGATTTGTTTTCCGTTAGAATGAATTTTCATTGAATGTGTGAAATAATCTATATCGAGATTATATTTGTGATGCCAAGGCATTCCTAAAATAATGTCGCTAGCTTGCAAAGGTACAACCAAGAATTTTATGTGCTCAACATAATCACCAATTTTACTTTCTAAATCATGAATAATGAGTTGAAACAGTATGTAAATTCAATTCTTTGACCAATTTTGCAAAAATAAAATCATGTGTACTCCCATCATCATGCAAAACAATCTTTTCGTGACCATGCACAAGACATTTCATTGTTAATAATGAAGCATCGCCGATATCTTCATCATCTTCAGTAAAATCTGACATAGCTTCATGGTCTTCATCTTTAGTCGCTCCCAAGTAGTTGATTTGAACCATTGGCTTCTTGAATTGACAATTTACTGCTAAGTCTCCTGGTCGTTGACACTTGTAGCAAACTATAGGCTTTGCTTTGGAAACATTATTGGTAATGGCTGGAAATTTAGGTATGTTGAGATTTGGCTGGAGAGATGGCTTAGGATTTGAATTTGTGTTTGATGGTAAAGGAGGAGGTCGAATCCAAGATTTACAGAAAGAAGAAGGAACAAAGAGATTTTGATTAAATCTTCGAAAGTTGGAATTGAATTGCTTTATATTAAAGTTACCGTTAGTTGAAAATTGTTGCGGTCACTTTTCTCATCCATGACCTTTGTCTTCAGCATCATGGACTAAAGAAATCGCATCCTCCAAAGTCTTGGGCTTGAACATGTTCACTTCCGCATAGAAGTAGCCAAGCAAACTGGACATATACTTGTGCTTGTGGATCGCCTGAGGAACATCTTCAAGCATTCGAAATTGCAGTAAGGCACTCCAGAAATGCTCAATGTATTGCGGAATGGATTCACGATCTCTTTGTTGTAGAAGATCCCACTGTTTGATTGTTTTTCCATGGGATTGAGGTGGAATAAAATTCTACAAAAATTTCTTTCGAAAGGCCTCCCAAGTAGTAGGACAATTAATACTTTTGCGGATAACAGTCCACCATAACGATGCTCTATCCACTAGATGGTTAGTGACACATTTGAGTTTATCTTTCTCAACATACTACTCTTCATGGAAATAATCATTAAACTAATTGATAAAAGTGAGAACACTTTTTCATCACGTAGCCCATTAAAAGTACGGAATTTGAAATTTCTTTTACTTATCTTAGCTTCTTTCTTGAGAGATTGTGCTTCGAGTGTCTTAAAAGTACGGAATTTGAAATTTCTTTTACTTATCTTAGCTTCTTTCTTGAGAGATTGTGCTTCGAGTGTCGCATTGATCGTATGTCGAATAACATCTTCAGGTTGCGCTCCATCTTGATCAACAACGGATCGTTGAAGAGTAGCCAGTTAAGCTTGCAAATTTTGATGTGCCCTTTGCTCCTCTTGAAGTTGCATCATAATTAGGTCAAATTTTTTCTCCATCGTTATTTTCGAAAAATCACATTAGGCCATAAAATCTTCCATGGTTTGATCGGATATCCTGCAAAATCTCAAACAACATCACAGACTCAAAATATTGTTAAAGGGATGAGCGTAGCTCAAGTTTGGGTTTACAATGCTTTAAAAAAAAAAAAAGCTTTTGCAATCTTGCTTCTTTTGTCGGTACGAAATAGATGACAGTCTTCTTCCAAGCGTATAAATCTTTCGTATATTCTGCGTATGACAATCTGCTTGCTTGAAATCAACTCTGCTAAGATGCAGATACGAACAGAGGCTTATTGAAGATTCAAAACAGGTTCGCAGTGTGAACATCTATTATGGAAAGGTTTAAGATTGAAATTTTGAAGCTTTAGGGAAAGCTTAAAAAGCTTAAGGTTAAGCTTTTAAGGAAAAAGCTTAAATCAAATCGTTTTGGCAGTGCGCGGGACAAGAGAATGTCAACGTCAAATTCGGCGACGATCAATACATACTCCTGCCGTTGACAATTGAATTTCAGGCTTAAGATTTTCTCTTGAGCTTTATTAAGCTTTGTAATCTCAACTTAATGAGAATTGCTTATCTGGTTTTCTGAGAAAAAATATCTTTTTGAATGAGATTTTTGAGTGGTCCTTTGCGATCTAACAGCACAACAGGGGGTTCTTCACCGCTAGGAACATGCTGGTATTGATGATTTGTCGCGAGACTGCCTGTAGAACCCATTCGTTCAAGGAGCTTCATCTTCGCGCAAGATGGTAAGCAATTGGAAGCCCTTGATCTCAGCTTTGCTTTGATATCACTAGTGCGCAATTGCTAGATGCGCGCGCAGTGAGCGCCAAAAGGTCCCCAAAAACAAAGAACTCTGCATAAACTCATAAAAGCAATAAGAGAGTTTGCACAACATGAAGCAAAAAGACAAATTGGGTACAATCTCTCCCCATGCCTTATGTGAGCACTCCACAAGGCATGTATTTATAATATTATTCATCTCCAAGCTAAAAAACAATCCAATTTACAATTAGCATGCTTTGGCTTTTGTGTTTGCTTTTGCCCAAATAAAGAATAAAGCAGTTAGGTGCCCCAAAAGTCGGATTGTGTCCAAATACAATGTCCAATAATTAAATATTTAAGACGAGCACCTCTACGCATACAAAATAATAAATGTCTATCAAGTGCTTCAATAAATAAACACGCCTAAATAAATATTAGTGCCACGCCTTTAATGTTAAGGCGTACACCCATCAAAAATGAAAATTTCTTCTAGGTAATTTGAATACATGCTATCGCCTAGTGCTTCCCAACGCCACCGCTGCCTGCTCTACACATCAACTGGAGCATTCATAATTGTTAGAAAATAGTAAAATTAAACCGACAAAAGTGAACACTTAGCAGTCTTTAGCTACAAAATAAATAAATAGGTTGGAACTCTGTCTTAACTTTAATTTAATATGAGTGCACTCTAAACTCATAAACGTCCATTAATTTAAATATGTATTTTATGGAATCACCCACGTGCACATTAAATTAATCAGACGTCCGAAAAGGACAGGCACACAAGGAATCCACCTTGTATACGAGCCCTAGCAAATAAATACAGTTTTACGAAATCCACCGCAAAACCTCACGAAATCCACCATGGTCTCATAGAATCCATTGTGGAATATGCCTCCTAGCATAAGTAATTAATTAATAGCTAATATATAAATTATTTAATTATTAATTATTAATATTATTTATTTATTTATTTAAATAAGTAACTAATATAAAATTTAATATTATTTACTAATTAATAATTATTTTTTTAGTTAAATGGTTACTTAATTAATTTTTTGATTTTTAATTAGATAATTAATTATAAATTGGTTATTAATTTATTGGTTAATTAGTTACTTAATTAATTACTTACTTATTAAATAATTAAAATTAAATATTTATTAATTAATATTTATTTTAAAAAGTTATTACTTAATTTTTTATTAGTTACTCCCAATGTCGTCGGGCGAGTGTCACTCCAAGGCACCCCTTAACCAACCCCCCCCCCCCCCCAACAAATCCCTTCCAACATCATCGGGTAGGCGTCACTCCCCCCCAACAAATCCCTTCCAACATCATTGGGTAGGCGTCACTCCAAGGCACACAGGGGGCACCAACGCCCCCTCCCCCCCTCCCCAATCAACCCATAAATTCACTAGGAAGGGGGCGTTAACGCCCCCTTAACCAAGCCCCCCAAACAACCCACAAGTCCTCTTTGCCTCACCCCCGCTACAAGGATTTGAGCTCGTAGCGACGGCGATTAGCGACGGCGAGTAGCGGGTAGCGACGCAAATAGCGACGCTCCACAGGGAAAAAAGCGGGCCGAAACCGAGCGCGGCTTTATTTCGTGTTTGCACGTTTTGTGTTTTGAGAGCGAGAGCGAGGGAGAGAGCGACCGTCGTGAGAGAAGGAGAGGAAGAAGACTTGCCGCCGCCGCCGTTGTTCGCGAAGGAGAGGAGGAGCCTTCATCGCAAAGAGGAGCTGCCCCATACTCGCCATATCTCATCGGTGAGTCTCCCTCTCTCTTTCTTTTGCTTGTTTAAGGTTTAAATCACTTTCTCTTTTGCTTGTTTAGGAGAGGAAATGAGAGAGAAAGAGAGGAAGAGGGAGAGAGAGGGAGAGGGAGAGGGAGGGAGAGTGCATTCTCTCTCTCCCTCTCCCTTTTGCTTGTTTAAGGTTTAAATCACTTTCTTTTTTGCTTGTTTAGAAGAGGAAATGAGAGAGAAAGAGAGAAAGAGAGGGAGAGGGAGGAAATGAGAGAGGGAGAGAAAGAGAAAGAGAGGGAAAGGGAAAGGGAAAGGGAGGGAGAGTGCATTCTCTCTCTCCCTCTCCCTTTTGCTTGTTTAATGTTTAAATCACTTTCTTTTTTGCTTGTTTAGGAGAGGAAATGAGAGAGAAAGAGAGGGAGAGGGAGGGAGAGGGAGAGAAAGAGAAAGAGAAAGAGAAAGAGAGGGAGAGGGAGAGGGAGGGGGAGGAAATGAGAGAGGGAGAGAAAGAGAAAGAGAGGGAGAGGGAGAGAGAGGGAGAGAAAGAGAAAGAGAAAGAGAGGGAGAGGGAGAGGGAGAGGGAGGGGGAGGAAATGAGAGAGGGAGAGAAAGAGAAAGAGAAAGAGAAAGAGAAAGAGAGGGAGAGGGAGAGGGAGGGAGAGTGCATTCTCTCTCTCCCTCTCCCGTTTGCTTGTTTAAGGTTTAAATCACTTTTTTTTTTGCTTGTTTAGAAGAGGAAATGAGAGAGAAAGAGAGAAAGAGAGGGAGAGGGAGAGGGAGAGGGAGAGAAAGAGAAAGAGAGGGAGAGGAAGAGGGAGGGAGAGTGCATTCTCTCTCTCCCTCTCCCTTTTGCTTGTTTAATGTTTAAATCACTTTCTTTTTTGCTTGTTTAGGAGAGGAAATGAAAGAGAAAGAGAGGGAGAAGAAATGAGAGAGGGAGAGAAAGAGAAAGAGAGGGAGAGGGAGAGGGAGGGAGAGTGCATTCTCTCTCTCCCTCTCCCTTTTGCTTATTAAAGGTTTAAATCACTTTCTTTTTTGCTTGTTTAGGAGAGGAAATGAGAGAGAAAGAGAGAAAGAGAGGAAGAGGGAGAGGGAGAGAGAGGGAGAGGGAGAGAAAGAGAGGGAGAGGGAGAGGGAGGAAATGAGAGAGGGAGAGAAAGAAAAAGAGAGGGAGAGGGAGAGGGAGGGAGAGTGCATTATCTCTCTCCCTCTCCCTTTTGCTTTTGGAGAGTGTTAAGATATATTGTGAGAGGGAGAGGAAATGCGAGAGAAAGAGAGGGAGAGGGAGAGAGAGGGAGAGAAAGAGAAAGATAACATATATTGGAACGATAGCATATCCATGATTATGGTAATGGTATCCACTTTGCTTTTTTTATGGGTACCATTACATCGACTCCTTAAGAGGGCTAAAAATTAGTCATACACTTTATAAAGTCTAATTAGGAGATTTAAGATGCACGATAATAGACTTATCGATAATGGTATGCAATGTGCTTAGCCATGGGCCACTTACATTGGTGACTCTTTAAGATGGCTTAAAATTGGTCATATCCTTCATAATGTCCAAGTAGGGGATCTAATTGTGATATGCATAATTCATTGTTTTTGTATTAACTTTATAGGCATAACAAATTAGAAATCATGCCAACTAGTCAACGGAAGGACTAAAAGAAAATGATACCCTGGCTAATGGTCATTACGGTACTTCATCAAAATGAACCCAAAAGTATTGTTATAGAAGAAGAATCCCTTAAATTGAGCATAGGATATTTTCTTCAAATGTTATGACTATGAGTAGAATTGATTGAAACAAATTTTATTACTATAGTTGATAAATTTCATAGATGGCATTAATTTTAATACACGGTCCTAGGACAAAAAAACCACATTTCTAAGATGCTTTTTGTTGAGACTGATTTATTATTAGACTAAGAGATCCTCAATGATGCTCATAAATGGATTACTTATACTCAAAGCCCTCTAGTGCAGTTGTATAAGTAATCCTAGTAGAGCCCCTCTAAGATACTCAAAGTACATAACCTAGAGACCGTACCTAGGTATATAAGGTATAATGGTTGTACAAGAAGACACCTCACAGGAGCCAATCCACCACTCGCAAGGCCAATCTATACCATCAATGCCAGAGGAGACAGACAACCTTCCAGACCTACCTACAATCTTGGAGCCTGAGATGGAGGCAATGATCGATGCATTGATTCCCATGGATGTCGAGACATCTGATCCGCTTAGAGAGGAAGCATCCATACCATTATATGATGGGTGCCAAGTATCTCGATTGAAGACATTGCTTGCACTCTTAAGTGTGCAAGCAAAATACGGGTGGAGCGATACGAGTGTAACCAAGTTATTCAGGTACCTTGCACATAGGCTTCATTGATTTTTTTTTTTGACACTATTATTACAAACATTTGTGCTTTTTCAAGGTGTTTTATGATTTTTTTCAGGTTATTGAAATATCATATATTACCATCTGCAAATACCATGCCTGAGTCTCGTGATGATGCATGACATGTTTTACGAAAGCTTGGCATGGACTACAATAACATCCATGCATGTATCAACGATTGCATACTGTTTCGAGATCAATACGAGACTATGGAGACATGTCCAAAGTGTGGTGCTCACAGGTATCGACAAGACTTGCAAGGGCAAACCATACCTCAAAAAGTTCTCAGACACTTTCTGCTCATCCCCCGCATAAACCACATGTTTCTATGTTCGGCATGGCAAGCTTGACAACGTGGCATGTACAGAATAGGTCCACGGATGGAGTTCAACGAATATCAGTGGATTTGCGCATGGAGCCACATTGAATCTACCTTCCCAGGCTTTGCGCGAGAGCCAAGGAATCTTCGGCTCGGTCTCGCAATGGATGGTGTGAACCCATTCGGTCTGCGCTCAACTTCTTACAGTGTGTGGCCTATAGTGCTTGTCAACTACAACATCCCTCCATGGCTTTCTACGAAGAAAGGATATCTCATCCTTAGCTTGCTCGCCCCAGGCCGCTACAAATTAAAAAATATGGACGTGTATCTTCGTCCATTAGTCGATGAGCTTAAGATTTTGTGGGAGGAGGGGGTCACTGTGCAAGATATGAGCAAGCGTGATGGTCGGTGGTCAGCCAACATTCGAGCCATTCTCATGTGGACGATGCATGACTTTCCGGGATTGGGAGAGTGCTCAGGTGAGCAAACCTCCATTCTCGCTGGTAATATCTATATTTTATCTCATTCAATCAAGTATTCACTAGGTCGTGGCTCACCTTACAGGTCTGGTTACCTCAGGTTATCATGCATGTCCATTGTGTGGGCCACAGTTAGACTCTCGAAGGTCATGAACCATGAAGAAGATGGTATATCAAGGACACGCCGCTTTCTTGCCGGAGAATCATGAACTCAGGGAAGGTTTCCTTGGACGACCTCCAACACGTATGAACACCGCAAGCTAGTACGAGCTGAAAATGGTAAACCCAAAATCACATCCAAATGGAATGCGACGGTTCTCAGTTTTCTATGAGTTGCCATATTGGACCCACTTACAGGTCAACCACTTGTTGGATCCCATGCATATTTTCAAGAATGTGGGCAGCTTGCTATGGGACCACATCACAAGAAAGAGAGACACTATAGGGGCACGAATGGATTTGAAGGAGGTAGGTAAGATGGAGGCGCTTTGGCCGCAGTCGAGTGCTGATGGTCACGTGCAGCTTCCTTGCGCTTCTTGGGTTTTGTCCACTAAAGCAGAGCGCATTGTGAAGCAAGTAATCAAGTCTATCCGCACTCCGATGGGTATGATGCGTTCTCTCAGATCCGCGTTTTCTAAAGATGACCAATTGTCAAGGCTAAAATCCCATGATTGGTATAAGATATGTCAGGTTTGTGCTACGAATGGATTGTAATTAGCATGGGCATTTTGCAATTTGAAAAGTGGCCATTATTCATAATGCTTTCTCATTTGTGGCAGTTTGTCCTACAGATCGCGATCGCAGGATGCCTTACTCCAGAAATTCGCGGGGCCATTTACAAGTTGTCGACTTTGGTGCAATGGATCTCACAGAAAGAGATTAAGACGTCCTCTATTAAATCCGCGAGGCGGGGAGCAATGGAGACGGTCTGTCTCTTTGAGAAATACCTGCCCACTAGCATGCTCACGATACAAGTCCACCTTCTTGTACATCTTGTGGATGAAGTGGAGATTACTGGACCTGTCCATACGCGATGGATGTTCTTCTTGGAGCGCTTCATGAAAACCCTGAAAGGCTTTGTGCGACAACGAGCTCGGCCAGAAGGTAGCATGGCCGAAGGTTGGTTGGTGTCAAAGGCATTAGTGCATATCTCACAATGGCTACCAACGGTGAAACCAGACAATGAAATGCTATGGACGATGAAGGACGATGATAGACTGACTAGAGATGTGGTGGTTGGAAATGGGGTAGAAAAAAGAATGGATGCCTCAATGGAAGAGAAGGTGAATTGCTTTTGTATGTTGCACCATGCCTCCATGGAGATGTGGCTCGCAAAGTACCAAATTGCAAGGCAAGATCGAGAGGAAGCGCGAGCTGAATTCTGACGTAGTACGCGTCATCAACCGATTCGATATCCCGAAGGCATGGAAGAGATGCCACGGTTTATGTCAACATGATGGTTGCATGGAGCCTTGACCGGAATTCTCGAGGGGATGTAGTCCAAAGGTGATGAGGGGTTTAGAATCTGTCGTATCTAAATTTTATATGTGACATCTAATTTGAGTATTTCAATGTACAGTACAAAATATATAGTGCAGCATGGTTGCGCGGACAGCATTTTCGCGTGGAGCATATTGACAAAATGCGCTCCACAATGGACTGTGGTGTCATGGCAAGGTTCAAGCAAGAGAGCCGATGACGAGCAACGGATCCGAACACGATTGTGGATGAGATGGAGTATTTTGGGAACTTGTAAAGTATTATTACGGTGGATTACCGTAGCTTCTCCATGATATTATTCGATGTGCAGTGGTTCAAAGTGGTACTTGGAGGAGCTAGAGCAACAGTTCGACGAGGTCCATCAAGATTTCTCGAAATAGATTCCGAAAAAAAATGGACGGATTTGTGCGACACCTTTGTGTTGCCGGCCCATTGTGAACAGGTGCATGGAGTCATTTGCTTGCTAATTGTAATACGACATGGTTTATGTCACAATGGTTTGAACTCGCTTTGTACGTGTTTGTGAACATGTAATCTTCTATCCAAACCCCCGACAACCTCGATGGTGGTATGTTATACCTTCAACTCCCCAAAGTGTGAGAGTATATGATTAAAGCGATGTTCCGAGCATAGATGAAGATAATATACAAATAGAGGGGTCGATATTACAAGGGGTGGAGGCCGTCGAAAGCTTGGAGCCCGCATTGGCTAACAATAATGGAAATACAGGAGTCCAAGAATTTTTTGAGAACGAGGCGGACTCATTCTTTTGTGGTGACATGTCTATCGACCTTCCAGTGTATGCGGAGTTATGTTAGGAGATTAACATGGAACCATAGGATACTTCATACTTGGAGCATCCACTTACTCAATTCGTTGTTTAGTTCTCTTATAAAGGTACATAAGATATGCATTTTAAGAGGGATTTTTTAAAAATGATTTATATTACTGTGCTTTGTATAATTTAAACTGATTATTCTAACACCATTTTTTATCTGTGCAGGTGACATTTTCAGGATGAGTTGAGGGATGATTGATGAGGAGTTGCAGGACATCTTCGCACGCATGTCTCCAGACTAGCTCGCGAGATTCAGAGAGATGGCAAACCAGGAGCTGTCTCGTTCTTCGTTAGGACGCTCTGCTAGATCTGCTTCAGCGCGATCGGATGCTTCAGCTTCGAGCAGACGATCTCGACGCTCACGACTTGGGCCAGAGGGAGGGACTGCATCGGGATCAGGGGGATGCTACTGTGGAGACACGGATGTGGTGTCTCCATCTCGTCGTTCAGCTGGAGCTGCGTCACCTCCAGGATTTGTCATACCTGTGGGGACGTCTACTCAAGTTACTCCCGGCTTTTGCGCAGCCATCAGCAGGTGCCACCCCTTTGGGTGCCACTCCGAGAGAGGTTACCCCCGTCGGTACACCGGATGTAGAGGGGTCTCCTGGATATGCCCAGGAGCATGGACGGAGATGGGAGAGGACCCATCTTAGGTAGACTCCTAGGGTTTATGGATATATGGTCGATAGTAGGTCAGGAGCCATCATCATGAATGATGAGGGAAGGAGGGTGATGGCTCGCATGAGAGAGTTGTGCCAACAAGTTTTTCGGCACAACGTCCTGGATCATTAGAAGAACATACCAGAGGGGAGCAAGGACTACATAGTAGCATCCTTACACGAGGAGTTTCCGGTGCTAGCCACAGTAGATAGATTCTCTACGGGTTGGATGATGGATTGCATGCGTGCATACATGTCACATAGACGATCCGATGCACGCAAGGCAATCAAGAGTGGGGCTGCAAAGCCCGAGTGGTTAGATGCAAATGATTGGCGCCGACTGAGAGATGAGGCTACAGATTCTCCAGGACGTTGGAGTCAGCAGCACGAGGCGACGAGGACACAACTCGAGACCGGAGTGGTCCATCATCTTGGGAGTGGCGGCCACAGGACATATTTGGAGGACTTTGTAAGTTTCTCTTTTGTTTTGCTTGTTTGTTTTTTGAAACATTCTTTGTACTGACAATCATGTTTCTAACAGTTAGCATTTTGTTTTCTTTGCAGCACTCCATTACAAATCGCAATCCGCAAGGCCTTGAGACTCGATATGCAGAGAGGCACGGTCTCAATGCATTGATCGACCGATTGTATGGCTCTCATACAGCACACAATGCTATATCTGCCTTGCCACAAAAAAAATTTTATCCCTGTTAAACCGTCGCTATTGGCGTCGCAAATTTACTCCTCGCGTCGCTATGCGCGTCGCAAATTTACTGGTTGCATCGCTATTGGTGTCGCATCGCTATTGGCGTCGTTATTAGCGTCGCAAATGCGACGCAATTTGCGACGCTAATAGCGATGCATATAGTGACACCAATAGCGACATTTCTATGGCGTCATCAATAACGACGCTTTTTGCGACGACGGGGGCAAATTTTGTTGTCTGTATTTTTGTCGCTTTAAACGTCGATATAAGGTCTATATCTTGTAGTGCCCCTCCCCCAACGTTGTCGGACAGGCATCACTCCAAGGCGCCCCTTAACCAACCCCCCCCAACAAATCCCTTTCAATGTCATCAGGCGGATGTCACTCCAAGGCGCATGACCAAGGCGGCGACCAAGGCATAAACCTTGGCATCTTGCCTTGGCATACTTGGCAATGGGCTATGAAGGCTTCGTTGGTACCATTGGCTGCGCATAAGGAGCTCTTACTAGCTTGTAGGAAAATCTTCCCGGGAGGTCACCCATCCCTGTAGTGTTGTCACCCAAGTGCACTTAACTGCCAAGTGACTATCCACTAGGCTAGTTATTTTTGTTGTTCTACACTACAAACATAGTTTTAATAAGCTAGTCTTGGGAGGGTTTTCCAAGTCTTTCTTCCATGAACTAGCATATAATACATCATTAATAATAACAATTATCTTCATAAGTAGAACGAGTTTCATAATTATAGCTAGTTTTTAAAAAATATGCAACATAAATCAATTTTCTTTGGAATGTATACACACATTGTTTATTAAAACAAACTAAGTAATGGGAACCTATTCCTTGTGAGAGTAACTTTTCACCCAACTGGATTTGTGGGTTTTCTTCGCCTAATAAGGGGCTACCGACGACCCTTTTTTGGCAAAAAACAAACCACAAATCTGAGAATATACAACATGGGAAGAATAAAGACCAATAAGGTAGGAGCATTAATTAAATTCTCAATTTAGGAAAAATTAAATAACGCTTTTTGCTTCTTCTTTTTTTGTCTTTATATGAGTGAGAGAGATTCGGCCTCCACCCACCCAAAGAGGGAGAGAGGGAGCGCAAACAGACATACGTCGACAAGGACAGATGTAATGCGATAGGCAAGGGACATGACACAAGTAAGCACCAGGAAGGGGAAGTCGATGCCCCCTTCCTCCCCCCCCACCCCCCACCCCCCTGAAGCAACCCACAAATCCGCTAGGAAGGGGGTGCCGATACATTCAAATGTGTTACCACTTTATTCAAGAGGTCATTGAGGACAAGTCCATTGAGCTTGTCAATATCTCAACTTGCCAAAATCCTATAAATCTGATCACTAAAAGTCTCTCAACATAGCGTTTTGTCTTCCTTAGAAAGTTGATGGGTGGGTGTTGGATGAGATGACGTCTTTCCTCATCCTGTTGTACTTATGTACATTTGTACTTTGTCCCTTTTTTGTCGTTCTCTCCTCACTAGAGACACATTCGCCTTTAAGTGGGAGGTTGTTAGGGGTAAAGGCGCATGTGCCTAGATACCCATGTATTAGTTACATCAACAATACTTGCACACCTGTACACTATAGGCGGCAGGTGTCCATAACTATCATTTCATTCTTTATTCTTTCATATAGATTTGAATAAAGCGAAGGCCAATCACACATTGTGATTGTTGGAGTCCCCACATTGTGTATGTCTCTCTCTCTTTCTCTTACTCCTTCCACCATAGCTCTTGCTTCCACTCCATGCTTTTACTTCAGGGCTTACCTCCCTTCACATGGTAGCTAGCTTAATCCTCTTTTGGATGATATTAGATTTTTATTTATATGTATTATGTAATTATGCATATTATAAGCTTGAGAAATCAAAAAAACATCGGGAAGTAAGGGAATTTTTATGAGTGTCACACTTTTGTGCCCTTAGGATATTATATTTGCAACCTTATTTTGAGCTTAAGAGGGAGTGTTGAGAGAAATAGAACATAGGCTAAGTCATATCCTGTGGTTGTATTAAAGTGAAAAAGAGGTTGTGTGTAAAGTGTCCTAAAGTCAAAGTATGTATTCACTTTGGGAGATACTCACTTGTGTGCATTATGAGAAGAGAAGAACAAAGTTGAAAAATAAGAAGATGGATTGAGCCTCCATATCTTGTGCCAGCTCCCTTCCATTGCACATCTAAATTGACTCCTTTCAGGTGCTAAAATTAGAAGCATCAACACCATTGATAGAAAAATTATCAATTGTGGATCATAGGATCAATTGAGAATTGTAGGAAACATACAAGACTTTAATCTAATGGATTGTAAAATATATGGGACTCATTGAATGAAAAACTAGATGTGAAAAAATAATACAAAACAGTTTGCAAGGCGTGGTGGCTCCAAGCTTCTTCTTTGAATGAGGACACCCAAGGAAGGGTGCTCCAAGGCATAGATTATGTTTTTATCTAGATGATATTGCACTCACACACTATGTTGACAAAGATATAGTGTATATCCTAGGGGCCTTTTTGGTCCAGAAAATAGAAGCAGTAACAAGCATCATCCATGACAAGATATGCAAGCTAATGAATGTATAATGAAAATTAGAAATGGTCACAACAAGAGTGGTCCATGTGGTCACCACTACCACCACCACTATGTCTACGCCCACTGAGAATTGTGCATGCTTACATTGGAATTTTAAATTAGAATTAAATATTTAGGTTCTCTTAAGTAATTACTCTTTGATGAGTCATATCTATGTGTTCACATATCCTAACTCTTTACTCAAAGAAGTGTTATTGGAAGCATATGAGATGTGGATTATCTTTCCATCCTAAAAGAAGCTAAAGTAGTAAGATCACAATCTTAGTTATATACTTAAGGGTTTTCTTCAAGCCAATTTAGGTTGTGGGTTTTGGAATTTTCATTTGAGATCTTATAAAATATTGAGCTTTGGTGATTCTCTTTCTACTGGAGTTTTTGTTTTTTAAATTATTAGCTTATGTCTTGCCCTTAGGGACATACCATTAACTAACCTATACTTTACCTCGTTAATTCTTAATATGTTTATAAGGTTCTAAGTTTGCTAATTAATTTCAAAAATCTCTAGTTACACAACTAATGTAACACTACTAGGGTTCTTTATGTTTCTTTATAAGATACTAAGTCATATCATGGTTAACTTTAACTATCTTCAGGTACATTATTAAATTAATCCTACTCAAATTTAACCCTACCCAAATTTAATGGACTATGCTATGTTGAGCTAAAAGTGATATTCTCAAGATAAGATTATTTCTCTTTCATGGTCGATAGGTGAATATCTTATAATAATCCAACTTGGGAATCTTGAATGGCATGGGGGTCGACTAAGTTTCCATTAGTAGTTGATGAGGGGTTAGTGGCATCCATACATCATTTTGCTGCCATTTCAACTTTGGCTATCTTCTTGGGAGTTTAGTTTGGGGACTCACTCCTTACTATTCATAAACACTAGTATCCATCCTAATTAATCATGTCAACAATTTAGGAACTACATCCCTTAAACTTTGAAAAGTGCTACTCTCTCATGAGGTACAATCTTAGTTACCTTAGAGCACACAAATTGATTATTATTGATTAGTTGACCATTGAATTTGACTTGGGTGTTGGGATCCCTTGTCTCCAAAAACTAGAAGGCTTGGAAATGCACAATTATTCTAGTGCCTTTATCTACTTCACTAAGTAAGGAACTTCATGTTCTCGAAATTTTTGCAAGGCTTTTCCTAGTGCTAGTGTTATCCAAACTAGTTGATTCAACTTCATTCAATGAAGAGCTCTTGAGGCGTGGGCACCAAATATCAACCCCTTCCTCAATCCCACCCACTAAATATATTTTCCTCAGGATGCTAAGTCCAAAAGTAAGGATAGTCTAGAGCATAAGGTTGCCCATGAACTCTTCGTATGGATCCTAAAAAACCTAAGGTCACTACTTTCTATAGTGTTGCAAACAACTAAGAAACAATTTCTACCTTTAACTTGCAATTAATACCACATGAGAGGTGCCCCCTCCATAATCCCAAGAGAAGTCCTCGAGTAGTCAACTAAAACCCTTATACTTAGTAGTCAACACCATCTAGTCCTCTTTTTAGGAGCATCAAACTTAGTTAACATTTGAGTTTTGTTCTACTTCATAGGGAAAGTGTTGGATCGTCACTTAGAAGCAATCTCATACCCATATAAAAAGGGTTAGTTCTCAACCAATAAAATATGAGAGTAGCCAACACTAATGGTCTCTCCAAAATTTTGAAATGTTATATGACTTATGGGGTTCACCCATCCATAGGGCTCTCCTATTGAGGGAGCACCCACCCACTTTCCACACATGTACTAGAATCATCTTTTATTTCTAAACAGTAGATGCAACCGTGCTATTAAACATGTAAAAATAGCTTCCTTAATTAACCCATTACACAATGTTCATTGGGTATAAGTTAGGCATGTAAAAGAAAGTAGTGACAAATAGACCTTTGAAAGCAATTCTCATTAGTTCAAAAGCCAGTATGTACAACTTGTTGATTCATGAGTAAAAACCAAATACTTCTCAAATCCCACCATACCCTAATATAGAACTTTTACTTTCTAATATGTACTAGTTACATTAGGCTTGCAAGGGATTCATCTTCGTCATAAGACTAGTGGGGGAATTGTCAACTATGACTAGAGCCCTACTACTTTCCCCATGCCATCGGAGTGAATTGTCCTTTGTGGAGACTTAATGCATTAGGTGTTAGTCAAAGCACTTCACCATATTGGTAATGTACAAGTCCTAAGTAAATCAAACCTTTCTCTAACAATCCTTTTATTCAAGTCTTAACTAATAGAATAAGGGATTCTTAAACTTGATTTTTCATAAACCAATCAACATCCTTTACAAGACTATATATCTATAATATTTAGTAAGTCATTCTCAAGGTTAGTAAGTGCTTGTGTTTAATAGGGTCAAACTTTCTTTCCTCGTGGTTGGGTCCCTACCATTTAGTAAACTATTCCTAAGGATTCCAATCATTTTTTTGCTACTTGGAACACTCACTTGAAGGCTCTCCTCTTTATGGTGGAGCTGTAGATTTTAACTTAATATTAAGGCAACATAAACTCTTTTATGATTACTAGATTGCAGCTCATATAGTTAGGATGAGATTTACTCTCAAAGTGCAAGATAATATACATCTAGTTAGAGTGATCGTTCAGTTGCCTTGAGGCTATTGTTGTACCTTTAAGGTTCTTAATATCTAATTAGGGTTCTTGATTTCTAATTGTTATGATCTTTCCTTGTTGGAGTAAACGTGTGTCTTCTAAACTATTTGGAGGGTCTTTGTGGTACCGAGATTTCTAGGGTTTAAAGGTGTGATCCAAATTTAGGTCTCATATTGTTGGTTTGGTTATCATTGAATGAACCATTGTTTCCTTAGTCCCACTAGTCCTTGATTTCATGACATTGAGAGGGAACACTAATTAGCTAGGGTTGCTTAAGAAATTATGTGAACCTAAATACTTTTTATTCTGAAATGTTAGCTGCCCTTGGTGGTGCTAATCCCTAGCTCCTAACCCTCAATTTTGTAACTTGTTCCTACAACAAGAGTTATTGTAAAGACTTATCAACTAAGGGTTAACTTTCCATCCTAAAAGAAGTTAAATTAACAAGATCACAATCTTAATGATGTATTTAGGGCTCATTAACAATTCTTCTAGCTTGTTTAGATTGTGGGTTTTGCAATTATCATTGAAGGCCTTACCAGTTCTCAACCATTCATGATTCTCTTTTTATTAGAGCTTATTTTTTGCTTTAGATAGCTTGTCTCTTGCCCTCAAGGATATTCCATTAACTAGCCTAATGCTTGCCTACATTAATTCTTAATCTTCTTCATTAGGTTCTACATGTGTACAATATGCATGTGTACATGTATCATAGATGAGCCTAAGTGATTGGATGCAAGATTCTATGCTCAATTATACCCTAAGGCTTTTCTAGGTTGGTCTAGAGTGGTGTATGAATCTAGGTGTGATGTGCTATATGTGTGCACCATGCATTGTGACCCAATACATATGCACATGTGCACTCTTCACTAAGGTGCTAGGTTAGGGTACTGGGATGTGTAGTAGAGTGTGCATGTACACTAGATGAGTTAGGTATGTTGTGCATGTGCAACCTTTGTTGTGAATCTATGTATTCATTTGTGAAAAACCTTGGAAGGTGGATGTTTGATAGTCATTCAATGGGAATTAAGTCAGCATCTCTATCAAAATGTTTTGGGTTGCCTAGGCTGGTAGATTATATAGATATTTTATGCTTGTTTTACTTCCCATCAGTTAGGGAGAATAAGGGCAAGAGTTGGGAATCTTGCAATGCTAAGGTAAGGAGTCCTGAAGCTACCTGAAGTGCACAAATTACATGACTATAGAGTACATTTGGTGTGGCTTTAGATGCTTTTTGGCTACACGTTTCTAAATGCTTCCTCGTAGATGAAGGGAAACCTTCAATCTATAGTAGCTCAACAGGCTCATGATTTGGCAATCACCTTGAGGTATGACATGCTAATGCAAAGGGTATTTAGTTTATCTTAACCCACCTTTGAGAATGCAAGTAGGATATTAAACATAACCAAACCAATTTAAACACCTTACTCTTAGAGTATGGTTATTTAATGCTTTTTGATATTACCTTACAAGTCAGCCAAAGAGGGAAACATTAAAGTCACATAGGGCTTAAGTTCTCTTTGGCTAAATCCATGAGGGCTAATTTGGCATGCTTTTGACTATCTTTGGAAGGCCTTTGAGTGCTTTTTTGGGGGTGGGGGAGGGGGAGGAAGAGAACACAGAAGACAAAGTGCTTTTTTTTTTTTGTTCGACCTTCACCCTAAGCTTACATGGGGGGTGAGACTGTTTTTGACAGGCTTGCACATACTAGAGCTAGTGTCGCTCTAGCCACAATGTCAATGAGATAGGGTTTTGGGAATAGGGATATGGAAGTGCTCACTACACCATGGTGATGGTGTGTGATTGTAGAAATTAATGTGATGTTTAAGGGCAATGAGATCATAAGCGGCAAGATGTCATGTCTCAAAGGGCTATGAAGCCATGTCCACATTAACTAGTAAGTGGCCACCTAATTGATGCATGTATCTAAGGAGGGAAGCAGCAACATTTTGAACTTTGCAAGGTGGCAAAGAAATTATATTACAAGTTGAGAGGGAGGTTCACCATGTTGGTCATGAAACTAGTTTGTAGGCTTGAATATACATTTGTTTAGAGGAACCAAGATTATGATTGGAAAGGAGATGCCTCTTGCAAGGGGGCATGAATAAAGCTCCTCACTAGCCAACCTGCATACTAATAAAGGTAGAAGAGGTCTTGAATGCAAAGCACATTGTGGTCGTGACCATTTTATGAGAAGGCTTGTGAAGTCTAGTGATTCTATTTCTGAAGCAACATGTCTCCTGTGTATAAATGAAACAATATGTGTCAAGTGACAAGCAATCTAAGACAAGACCAAAGGAGGTTGCCTAAAGTTCAAAATGATGATGAGGGTGGCATTGCTTGTACTGCATTAGCCTTTGAAGCTATAAGCTAGCTATTGAATATGATGGAGGTGGCTCGAGAACTGTCCTCATCAAACCATCTAAAGCCTCATCATCTTAATACTCTCATGGCTCTTCACGATCTACTACGGGGGGAAATCTCATGAAAAGGGCTTTTCTTGTAAAAGCTACAATATGTGTTTAAACCTTTGTTTGATAGCAGTGATTATGTATGTGACTCTTAGCTTATGCTTCTATTACCTAATATTGGGAGTTTGAGGGTAAAGGAACCCCAATAAAAACTGCAAGAAGTGTACTACATGCTAATGTTATATAAAGCTTAAAACCCTCTCCTTCAAAGATTGGCAAGTATGATCTTCATAGTACTTGAGTTGCAACACTCATAAAATTCAGTGCGTTTTCTTCTCCTTGAAGACTCTTTCTTGACGAAAAATACCATTTTGCTTCTATCTTGCTTTAATTCTTACCCTTTGTGGATGTGGCTAGTCACAATAGCCTTTGACATTGTTCATGCACCAAACATGAAACAACCATGTCAAGCAAGATGGGAGATTCAGTGGGATCTATAGGTATGCTTGAGTCTATAGATGATATGAGGGATCTTTTGCAGGGTCTGAATATGTATATGCAGTGGTAGCAACAACAACATTAATAGGAATCACAACAATAGCAACAATTGCATCAACAAGAAATCATGTAGCACATGTAATTGCAGGCTCATGCACAATATAAGAATGCTACAATGAAATCTATGGAAGCTATGGTTCATGAAAAGAACCTATTTGATGGAAGAAATGTATCACACTATTTGAGATTGTATGAGGCATAGATGGACTTCTTTGGAGTGTCTATATCTCATTATTGAGTCAGTTTTTTCTTCATCTTGGAACCTTTTCATATGCACATAAATGGGCTCTATAGGCAAGATGATTCATGGGATGTATTCAAGAAAGCATTAAAGGAGGAGTATTTTTTGGAGGACTTAGGGTTGGATACCCAAAGGTCATTCAAGGAAAGAAAGGATCTTGAATAGAATAGTTGAGTTCACTCTAGGAGAGGATTTGGCATTACAAAAAGAGAGTTCCACAATGAGATTATAGATATCTTCAAGAGAAAGAAACAAGTGATTTTGACTTCAAAGGAATCAAACATGTAGGGTATTATGATTGAGGAGCTAGTTGAGGAGAGTGATAATGATATTATTGTGATGAGGATGCTACAAAATGCATGAAGATTGTGAAAGATGTACATGCATTGCACTATGCAGAAGATGATACACCTATGATGATTCCTCGTAGTCATTTCTCTAGGATAGTCATTGGGCATGATCAATCACGGAGACAATGATAAAGATTGGTGACATGGAGAAGCCATGTATTGCATTGCATGATCATGGATCTGAGATAAATGCCATTGTATGTAGTCTATATGAGAGTGGAAAATGGCATGTTGATTTTGAGCATGGGTGTGAGATGAGAGTTGCCAACAACATTGTAGGAGAGCTTATGCAAGTGACTATAGGAGTTGTACAAGATGATTACCATTTTTTTATGCTAGATTCATGCTCATACGATATTATTTTGGGATAGCCTTTTATCACTAAGGTCTGGATGGAGATGAAGTCATTGATGATGGTTTTGCTTATGCATAGGTTTACAATAAAGATGGAAGGAGAACTATGTAGTTTATGATAGTCTATGTTAATCATCCAAGAAAGAGGGATACCTTGCGGGATTCCCCTCTTCTTGTAAGAGAGCTAGATTTTCATTAGGTCCCACTATCTTGCGAGAGGAGTACAAGGAGGGAAACTCTCTTGCCTCTTGGAAACCATGTGTTTTCTTTGAGTTTTAATGGTCTTAGAATAGAGAGTTTTGTTTGCTATCATAAGGTTGTAGAGTTGCCTAGAGGTGTTAGGCAATATGTATGCAGAAAAGAGAAGGAATTGAACAAAGTATGTTTCATATTGGATGATGAGTGCATTGATGGTTTATATGATGGATTATCTTGTTTATATACTATTATTGAGCTTAAGAATGTGCTAAAAGTTGAGATGCAAAGTGGGTTCAATTTTGTACTGTTCATTCCTTGGATATATATTATGATTGCTAGCTTTAAACAACAAGAAGAGTTGGGTGCTGAGCATATTTAGCAAAAATATTTATTGATCGATGTAGTTCAACATAAAGAAAAGAATATTGTATTATTTCAATCACCAGAGTTGAGTGATGTGCACTTATAGCAAGAGTTTGATTTGAAAGAGAGAACAAATGAAGCCAGGGTGCAAACTAAGTACAAAACTATGGATAGAAAGGTGAAACTAGTTGTAGGTCCATTTCCTTTAGATAGTGATGAGCATATGAAGGGAGCTGCAAAGCAACCAAGTTTGAGGTATCTTGCAAATGTTGGTCATAAATTTTTGACACAAACATTGGCACAACTGAAGATTGGAAATGGGCAGTTCTTATTTCCTACTAAAAAGACATTATTTCATGGATAAGTTGAAGAGGCACGCTAGAGCATTTGCATTTTACTCACATGAGATTGAGTGTGTAGATCCTAAGATTGTGACACAAATGGTGATATTCACTATTCCCCACATTCCTTGGAATTTTTGACCTATTCCAATGCCTAAAGTGCATCTAATAGAATTGATTATGTTGATGAATGAGAGGATTCAGATGGAAATACTTGGGCCATCTTTAGCGCCTACTCAAATCAATGGTTCATAGTGCCTAAGAAGAATCTTTATTTTGAAAACTTATATTAATTCACATTAACCAAAGTCAATTTGAATTAAGGCTATTAACCAGGACAACAATACAACAAGATTTTGGTGGTTACTTTATTGAGATAGTCTAATTTCAAGAAGCGATCAAATTGTTTATCTATGTGAATAGCTAGTTTAATGTTAAGAGACCACGCAGTTGGTACAATGATGAGGGACAAGCTCAAAAGGATAATTTATACCATTCAAAGCATCTACTTTGCCAACGCATTAAGAGGGGTATGCATGTGAGGTGTAATGTGAAGTTCAATGTGTCCTCCAGGCCAAATAATGTAGGCATATGGTATCCTTCAAAGGGAGTGCATTTAAAACCATCAATGATGATGTAAATCACTCAACAATTTAGGCCACATTAGGCACTCATGAATCACTCTAGGTAGCATTAGCACATGATTATACAATACTTAGACACTATACCACCATCACACTCTACTACTTAGTGCTCATAGCATAGTGATGTGGATGGTTTTGGGAATGGGAATGGGAATGGGGATGTGGGCTAGAATTGCCCTCCTTTGTCACCATCAATGAGGGCTCTAATAAGTGGATGGGATTGGGATGTGGGTTGGTTTTGAGGATAAGCTAGGACTAAGATGGCAAGCTAGAAAATGGCCATCCCATGTCATTATGGCTCATAGCATTTTACTAAAAACACCTTAGCCACTCGATTACTTAGACATATTGAAGCACATGATAACCTTATGCACTTAGGTATTATACAAGGCCAAATTTGCACGCTTATTGGACAAGAGTGTAAACACTTTCACACATTGTAGATGCATTTGTATAGACACTTTCAAGTACCTTAGGATAAGAACTAGGGTACAAGGCCTTCTAGAGGAATTTTGTGTGAGTGTGGACACACAAGTACATCTGTGTAGAACATCTTATATGCATTGTGTAGAACACACTTTTATTTTATGTGAATTCTTCTTCAAGCTTCTATGTGGTTCTTTGAATATGATATAGCTCTCTTATAAATTAGGAACCCTTCACATTAGCAAATGTTATAGGAAAAAAGATAGCATGCAATCTATTGATTTCAGTGGGGATTAGAAGAATAAGGGTATATAGCACATGAAAGACAGTAATCAGAAAAACGAAGTTCTCGATGTGGTCAGAGGGTGCCTCATGATCAAGGGTAAGAGAGTGGAGATGGTCAAGTGAGTTGAAGTAAAGTGCATGATTGTGCAACTACATGACTATGTGATTGAGTATGTGCACGTGCAACAATATGCTTGAATTTTTGCCTGATTAAACATGTGGCCAAAGTGCTCCAAGTAGTTAGGATGTGCTTCAAGTGATCGAGTGCTCCAATGTGGCTAAACAATCATGTGGCGTATTTGCATAGTAGTTGAGTGGACTAAGGTGCTTAAGTGGTTGGGTGAAAAAGGCAATGTGTGGTCCGCATGATGAAGAGGGAAAAGACAGTGTGGTTCAGGGGTACTAACCAATGTAGTGAATGCTCATGCATAGCCATGGTTGATCCAAATATATACCCATACAATATTGATAGCTTGTAGATATGCTACAAGGGGAGACTCATGTAGTTAATTATGATATAGGGGAGATGCCATGTACACCTCAAACTATAGCCAAGCGAGAAAAATGCTACTCAATGCAATGGGAACAACATGCCACTCATCAATAAGCTAGTTACTTGTGCACAAGTGAGAGATTAACTTCTTCAACTAATCTTGCTAATGCTCAATCCCCTAAGATAATATCTTGAGTATGTGGTTTAATATTTTAGTGGTTCCCTACCAATACGTCAACCATTACTTTGTTGCTTTGATCATAGACCATGTGTAAGAATCAACTCGATGGTATTGGAGTGAACATTGCAATGGCAAATTGAGCCTAATTAATTACAAAAGCATACAACTAGCAAACAATGTAAATGAGGATGACTTGATCACACTCAAAATGATTAGTTCTAACATAAGCCTCAACTTAGCTTATATATTTTATTTTTAATATTATAAATATAATTAATTAATGAAAAAATTAATGAATATGAATAAAATAAAATAAAATAGAGACAACAATGTACTCTAAATAGATTAGTACAATCGCTTTAAAGCTAAAGCATATAAATAGCTTCATGTGATAATAGTCTCCATAATAATAATAATTTCACACTGCACTCCACTAGTGATCAATATTACAATCATTACATTTCCATACTTGTCTAGTTATTTGCTCACCAGAAGTACAAAACAAATTAATTGTCTACTATCATCTGTCTAGTATGATATGATCATCATCCACATATAAAAAGTTAGAACTGTACCACAAATAGGCCAAAATTAATGAGAACCCACAAAATAACTAAATGCAACTTATTTTTATAGAAGTAACACATGATGTGTAAGCCTATCTTACTCTCTATATTCTTTACCTTAAATTAGAATTAGACTCAATATATACTAGCCTTAGACTACATTAAAGGTTAGTGTTAGGGCTAGGCTTGTGGTAAGGTAGATCTTAAGCTTAGGCTTGGGCTTAGATTGGATTAGTGATATAGGCAAGGTATATGCATAGGCTCCTCATACAGATAAACTAATAGATGATATAGAGTGGCCAAACATAGGTATGTCTAAGATACGCAAGGGTAAGGCATAGGGTACACATATGGCAAGTTAGGCAATAACTAGGCATACGATAAGCCAATCCTATGCTTATACATAATCTAAGCATATTCTAGGAAGAGGTTAAGGTCATCCTATGTTTATGAATAATCTAGGCATAGTTTAGGCATAGGGTAAGCATATGCTAGGAGCCAACACCTAGCACAACCCTATCCTATTCTATGCTTACCTTATGCCTGGAAAATGCATGATATAAGTTGTATTCTAATGCATAGCATAGAATGTTCTTACTTTATATCAAGCTAATGCCTAACCTACTATATGCTTATCCTATGCCTAATGTATAAGCTAGGCTAGGTATAAGCTATGGATAGGCTAGACTAAGCATAGGCTACACAGACTAGTGAGTATAGCTATAAATGTGGAATCAAAAGCTTAGCTCATAAATACAGATGTAAATTTATAATCAACTAATATTTATTTGCTAGTTATACCTACCAAAATTGTGAGTCTAAGTTAACTTGAAAGACTAGCCATAATTTCCTAGTTAGATGATAGTACTTGCTAGTTATGTGACTAGTGAAAACTAAAATTTCCTAGTTATGTTGATATTGTTACTAGATATACAATAACTTTCTAGATAAGGCTTCAATTTTTTAGATACTATCTAGAAAAAGGATTTACTAGTTAGAAGAGTTTCGTGATGACAAAATTATATAGTTATAACTAGAAAATTCTACATTCTTCCTAGTTTGGTTGCTAGAATTCTTCCTAGTTATAGTGTGAATTTTCTATATAGCAAGTGGTCTAGAGTTTGTTGTGCTCCATGGTAGTTTTATTGGAGGGGGAGCCGAGGCGTGTGATCACGACACTGCTGGGATAAGGCAGTAATGTCCAAGAGGCATGGAGGAAGGGAACAAACTAATTAACTAATAAAGACTCTATTTTCAAGCGAGCGAGTTGGCTATTGGGGGAGGGGGCAAGGGAGGAGGAGGGTTGGGTGAGCGGGGTGTTTGGTTTCTCACACACAGCTATAAAGGTTTTCGCATCGATATCGCATGATTGACAGTTTTGCATGATATGCAACGAGGATGAGGGTGGCTTGTTGGATGCTGTAAGGGATTTTTCATGCATGCTTGCAGTATTTACGATGCCTACAAGAGGACTAGAATATTTAGGTGCTCATGATCTTTTGAATCTTTGATCGGATGAGAGATGTTGCTTTATTGAAGGTTGGATAAATTCATTTGATGCAATATGGTTTCACTAAGATACAAAATTGGTATACACAATATCTTGAATGTTAGTTGGGGATTGACTATGCTAAAGAATCTAGTCAAGAGGTTGTTATGATTGAGCTATATATTGAAAAATCCTTTGATCATGTTAGCTGGTATGTTCTTCATAAATTAATGTCGGCTATGGACTTTGGGCCTAGGATGACTTCCTTGATTGATTCAATCATCTTGGATGCATGGACATTTATAGGGCTTGGTAGAGGCATTACTAAAGAGTTTGCTCTTACTAGATACCTTAGTCAAGACCCAAGGCGGCCCTCTTTGCCTTTTGTTGCTTGTCATGATGACTCACCTAATGCCCCCTCCACTAAATAAGCTCGTAGTCAATGGAGAATATTTCATCAGTGTATCTCTTCCTAATGGGGCCAAGCTTAGCCAAAAAGGTCTTATGGATGATTCTCTTATCTTTCTCAAAGCGCAAAATATTCTTTTATGTTTCTGAAGGCTCAAAAGTCAAATGTGAATAAAGCAATGGCCATTTGAAGAACTTTTGGTTTGGACTTCAAACCTCTATGTAATGCAAAGAACTCCATTCTAATCAATTGTACAAAAAGAGGCCTACAAGCTTTGGGTTGGCAAGGTAAAATTATTTCTCGATGGAGAGGTTACTATGCACTCAAAATATCCCATTGGATGGGAGGTGACTCCCAAAGTGCTAGTTGATGTTGTGGACCTTCACCATACAATTGCACAAATTAATTTCAAAATTGAAGAGGACACAATTTTCAAGAAAGAAAAGAAAATAGAGAAAGCATACACAACACAAGATTGAGTATAATCTCCCCCCATGCATGGGTGAGCACATCCCCCATGCATGTATTTGTGGATTTGAACTAAGTTTTTTGTGCTCACAAATCATTGAAAAGCATTCCTTTTTTGGGCTCTTGCTTTCTTTGCATGAGCCCCATGCTTTTATCCTAGTGTTTTTCAACTCCTATTTTAAGAAATCTATTCTAAGGTATAGAATAATCAAGCCCTCTAGACCTTGCACAATAATTACATCATCTGAGTAAATAAATTGCACATGTGTGCATACAATATCCTTACCACCCAAAAACATAATATTTCCACGTGGCTATGAAGCATTCAACCACAAATAAATTCTATGTACTAAAATGTGTTTCTTTAAAATATTTATTTTGCATAACTCTGTCTAATATCTATTCTACATCCATGTATCTACTAGGCATAATGCGATGAGTGTCACATGCATGCACACATGCAACAAATCAAAAATCATGTGGCAAATAAAAAAAATCACAAAATTAAATAAATAAAAATTATCTTATTTTCATAGTGACTTCTAGCAAATTTTTAAAACTTGATTGGATATCTTTGCTCATTTAGGGTAAGTTTATATACTCAACACCTTAGGCATGGCCCCTATATGTGCACCGCAAAGTAGCCCAAATCGTGACGATTGGTATGACCTCCTACTTCTTACCTTTACTCCCTTGGAAATAGAAGTCATTGTAGGAGTTGGTGTAGCACATCCATTTTATGTTATGAAAGAAGCAACATAACCATTTGGGTGAGCTTTAGGTCTCTTAGTAACATGTTATTACACCTAAGTGAATGGGTGGGCTAGTGTGTTCAATGTTAAGATTCCAACGACAATACTATATATGCATCTTTTGTAGTCCTTATGCTTGTAACGACACATGTAGTGGACATCACTAGGGGTTTCATTGAGTAGGTTGGGATCTCACGTGGCCATATTTGAATCCAAGCTAATTCCATGCAATGTGAAGTTCTAGTCACCTCCTCATCACCTTCAACTTGCTTGATTAACATGACAAGACTATGGAATGTTATAAGTTTAATTATATGACATGATTGGGTTTGAGGAGTATACAATATATTTTCATTCCTTTTAGTATTGGATTTATTATTTTCATTGTATTCTTTATACTTTTGGGCTCCTCGAGATTATAAGTTGATTTGGACGAGTTAGGATGAATGCCTCAAGCATCATTTCCTTTTGCATGCGTTAAAGGTTTTATACCCATGGTTGGAGTGGCGCCCACATGATTTTTCTTCAATTGTGTGGAGATCAAAACTTCCTATCTAGGGCAAAATCTTTATTTAGAGGCTTCTATGGCATGGCTAGGTTTGAGGAGTATACAATATATATTCATTCCATGTTAGTATTGGGTTTATTCTTTTCATCATACTCTTAAAGCTTTAGGGCTCCTCAAGGTCATTAGTTGATTTGGACAAGTCAGTATGAACGCCTCAAGCATCATTTCCTTTTTCATGCATTAAAGGATTTATACCCATGGTTGGATTGACACTCACGTGATCCTTCTTCAATTTGTGGAGGTCTAAACTTCCTATGCATGGCAAAATATTTATTTGGAGGCTTTTTTTAAGGGGGTCTCCCAACTAATGATATGGTGTGACATTCATGTGACACTTGTATGGCATTGCAAGTTCTCTCTCATAGGTTTATCCCATGCACTATATGTGATGAAACTCTTGCTTATCTCTTTCTTTCCTACCCAATGGGTAGAGAAGTGTAGGATTTCATTTCTTGAGTATGGACTTTCATCCATTCCAAGGTTTTGGGCAAGATGCCATCAATGGGCATATTACAATATGATTATGCCAACCTTTTTTCATTTTTTGCATTAGATAGGTATCCACCACAAGACATGTACTGCATTAGTTTTGCTTTTGACCTCAAGTATTCATGGCCATGTGGGTTGCCTCTTGCTCTTGCTCTCTTGCTACTTCAACCTCTTGTTTCCACTTGTAGGCTTCCACTCAAGGCTCACTCCCTTCAATGGGTATCAAACTTGAGATTGACGAAGCTTGAAGGTTCTAGCCCTCTTTCGGAGGTATGAATCTTGCTCCCACTTCTTCCCCCATTCTCCCCACCCATTAAGGATTCTCCAAGGGTCAAAGGCACTTTATTTGCCATTGCCCTAGGCTTGGTGAGGACCAACAAGAGCAACAACATCAACCACATTGGCATACTTAGTGTGATTTGCGCTAGTTTTCTAGCTCCTATGGCATTTGACAAAGCTATGCCACCTCTCCCGACATTGTTTGGCCCTCTTGGAGCATCCTTTGCAAGTGGATACCTCAACCATTATATGTACAATTAGGGCAATTTAGTGTAATACAAACAAGACAACCATTACTTCATTGTTTGAACTTCACTAATGCTCTATGCATTGATGTTGGGATACTTGGTACATATCTTGATATGCGTCTTGGATAGATTTGAGATTTCTTTGCTTGGTTGGAAGTAGGTTTCTTTGTTATATACACAGTGGGCAGCAAGTATTTAACTTGAAAGCCTTATGCATTGAAGGCTTGCATGCTTCTTGGCTATGACATATGCTTATATGCATGCTTAGCACTAATGTATGGCCTTGGACACATCTATACTGACATTTGAGGCTTCTTTTGAGCTACATTGGATCATTTGGGGCACCGGTCTTATGCTTTAGATAGCTCCATCATTGGCCTTATGGGCTTGAAGAATATATTGGGTTTTATGCCTCTGGCTTATGCTTTATGTATCTTGGATGGTTGGATGTCATGTACTTAATGTCTTGAGCTTGCATTGCTCATTTGGCACTCCACTTTACAGTGGTAGCCACCTTGTCACTTGGATGTTATATAGAGCACTTGATATTTATAGTTGAGCTTGAGTGTATTACAGTGATATAGTGGGACTCATTGTGACATGTACATGCTCTCTTAATATGTATTGGATCCAATTACCCTATCGTGGGCTGATTTAATCTCTTGACTTGGACATGGCACTTATATTTGTCATGGTGTTGTCAATGGTATCTATATGCTTCTAGGTTATATATTGAGCTCTGCTCACATCAGTGGATTATGCATCTAGCAATTCACTTCATTTACCCTTGAGACCTATCATGTGCATGATATCTATGTCTATTGCATGTATGGTTACTAACACATTGTTTTTGTGGCAATCTTTAGTGCCAATTATTCCTGGCTTTTTCATATTGATTGCTCACTGTAGATCATTGACCTACTGCTACAATTTATTACAACTTGTCATTTTTTATCAATGCATTCTTTATGAGGGCAATCACTTGTACTTTATAGTTTCTTGATTGTAGTTTGTGGATAGCTCATTACCTTGGTAGTCTTTCTTGTTTACAACGTGTTGGGGCTAAAGGCACTTATACCTAGCCACATGTATATTAGTTATATTGACAGTACCCGCACACATGTACAGTTCAGGTGGCAAGCACCCATCACTGTCACTTTATTCTTTATTCTTTTAGTGACGTTTGAATAAGGGAAGGCTAGTCACACATTGTGATTGTTGGAGTTCCCACATCCTTTTTTGCTTGCTCTCACTCTCTTACTCCTTCCACCATAGCTTTTACTTCTGCCAAGCTTTCACTCAGGGCTCACTCCCTTCAACTGGTATCAAAACTGAGATCGAGGAGCTCTTCCCTTCAATTTTCTTTAGTCCACGAATACCTACAATAGTTCATTTTCAGGGCAACCCATGGATCCTTTATCCCAAGTTATACATTGAGATCTTTTACCCAACTTCTTCCCTTCAATTTAGGCTTCTTCCAGGGCTTCATTTGGCTTGTTTGAGCATCGTAGAGTGCCTCTGGAGCTCCATCATAATTAGCAGTAGCAGTAGCAAAGGGGATTGTAATCAATGTGATTGCACCAATAGCTTCCCCTCTTGTTTCTGAGTAGCTTGGTCATGTCCCTAAGCTCCTAGAGTCTTTGAACATTTGGACACATACTTGAAAACTCCCCATGGCATTTGTGGTTGCATAGGAGCACTCCCTTGAGTAGTATATACTCAGACATTAGCTATATACTTAAACATGCCTATTATGAGATCACTAGACACATCAAGATACACCATATTAAATCTCTCCTCAATCTTGACGCTAGACCTGCTAGGCACAATGCTAAAGTCATGATTCTTTTCCTGCACTTGCTCTTTACCCGTTTCCTTGCACTTGTCTTCACATATTTTATGGCATTGTGGCCGAATATGACATGTTTTTCCATAATAATGACAAGTAAGACTGGACTTATGACTATGGGACTTATTGTGAGATTGTCCATGTGTCTGAGAATGATTATCTGAGAATGAGACCTTTGAGAGTCTACCTCAGCTCTTGCCACCCTATTGGCCTCTCGTTGTCAATGCATGGGATGTACAAGAAGCATCCACATTCTTTATGTTCACCTCTTTCTGTCAAGAGGCAACATCCTACAATTTTAGGCCATCCTTTGAGGTGTTAGGACATAGAGTCATATAGAAAGTGTCCCATAACTCAAGTAGTATGCCAAGAAGAAATAAAGGATGCAATGTATCCTTGAACTCAATCTCCATCAAAGCTAGATGACTAATCTGGAGTGAAACTCATTCAATTGTGCAAACATAGAAGTTGCTTACTGCATGTGAAGGTCCATCAATTATTCCAACCAATACATTTGAGATGCAAGACTCTACTTATCATAAAAATTATTAATCTATGTCCAAAGTTGATATGCAGTCTGATTGTCAGTCACAACATTGTAGTGAGCCTGCTTAGAGAGGGATAAAATGATGGTGGACATACATAGTTCATCCAATTCAACCCAATCCTTGACATCAATATTTTTGGGTTTGGCACCCTCATTTTTTAGTGGTCTAACCTATAAATTGTGCACTAAATCCTACCATATTTGTGTCTTCTAATAGCTATAGTTGGTCCCATCTAGTTTTTCAATATCAAAGGTAGCACTATCATGAGAACCACTAGCCACCATAATGAGACCAAGCAAATGCACAGAACAAGCTATTGTAATTTCATGCAAATCAATCCTGGTAACCATTGTAAAATCAAGCTATAAACAATAAAGACTACCAAGGTAATGAGCTATCCACAAACTCCAATTAAAAAAATTGTTAACTACAAGTGATTGCCCTCATAGAGAATGCATAGATTAGAAATAACATGCTACTTTGAGCAATCAAGATGAGGCCATGAACAATCAGTAGCACTAAAGATAATCACAAGTATAGTGTGTCAATAACCATAAACAAAATAGACATAGACATCATGCATAGGGTAGGTCTCAAGGGTAAATGAAGAGAATTGTTGGATGCATAACTCACTGAGAAAATCTCAATACATAACCTAGAAGCATATAAATACCATTGACAACACCCTGATAGGCATAAGTGCTAGGTTTAAGCAAAGGGATCAAATGAGTCCACGATAGGATAACTGCATCCGATGCATATAAAAAAAGAGGATGTACATGGCACAATAAGTCCCACTGTCTCATTGTAAAACACTCAAGCTCAACTATAAATAAAGTGCTTTATGTAACATCCAAGTGTCAAGTAGTGTCTCCCATTGGAACAAAAGTCGTATGCCAAATAAGCAATGCAAGCCCAAAACATGAAGTGCATGACATCCAAGTATCCAATGTACATGAAGCATAAGCTAGAGGCATAAAACCCAATGTATTCTTTGAACTCGTAACTACATAAGCCACTGAAGTAGTAAAGGCATGTAGCCACAACCAATATAAATGTCTCCAGCATATTTAAGAGAGTACACCACTTCTTTTTGGATGCCTCACAATTGAGTGATGCTTTATTAGGATATACTCAGTGTTGGTTAATAGATTCAGGGGCTTCCTTTCATGTGACCCCTCATAGAGAGTGGTTTCACTAGTATCATAGTACGATTGGATTTGTCCATTTGGGTAATGACCTAGTATTAGAAATAGTTCATATTGGTAATGTCTAGCTGTAGTTTGGTTCAAGTAGCATGTTCACTCTTCATGATGTATGTCATGTATCGGCTCTCACGAAGAGCCTTATCTCTATTGGCACCTTGGATGATGCAGGTTATTTTGTCTCTTTTAGTGATTCCTCATGGAAGATTATATGTGGGAATCTTGTTATTGCATATTGTGCTAAGTCTAGTATCCTCTACCCCTTGCTTGTATCTAAGTCTGTTGACCATGTTTTGGCCATGGTTGCAATTCCACATGTATCTCTTTGGCATCATTGCCTTGGGCACATGTCTTTGAAAGGAATGAAAATTCTTATCAGGTTGGAGTATCTTCTGCCCCTAGAGTATAAGTGTTTCAAGTCTTGTGATCGTTATTTATATGGTAGGCAGACGTGTAGTATGCATAAGAAGTCAGGCATGCAGCACATGGGTGAAGCTTTGGCTCTTGTTCATTCAGATGTATATGGTTCCATACCTTGTGTGTTGCTAGGTGATGCAAAGTACTTTGTCACATTCATTGATGATTACTCACATAAGGTTTGAGCTTACCCTATTAAGCAAAAACCGGATGTCTTATCTACCTTTAAGTATTAGCTTACTCTTGTTGAGAACCAATCTGGATATAGACTGAAATGCCTAAGGTCAGATAATATGTCTCAAAAGTTTTTAAGGAGTTTTGCAATCATAGAGTATTAACCATTAGTTGACCACCCCTTACACCCCTCCCTAGAATGGTAGTATAGAATGCATGAACAAAATGATTTAGAAGAGAGTCCACAGTATGCTTAGCCAAGAAAGTGTATTGAATCACTTTTGGGCTAATGTAGTTACTACTCTCATACACTTGATTAACAGGTCCCCTTGCACTGCTATTGATTGGTAGGCTACAGAGGAAATATGGATTGGGATATCTTCATCATATGCTCATTTGTGTATCTTTGGTTGTGAGGCATTGTGCCATGTTCCTAAGGACAAGTGCAATAAGTTGGATCCTAACTTCATGAAATGCATTTTTCTTGGTCATGGAGATGTAGGTGAGATGGGCTATCGCTTGTAAGATCCGCATATCCATGGCCATGATGTAGTTTTCTGTGAGGAAAAGATACATAAGCAATGTGAGCAAGTAGTTGAGGTACGCAGGGTGATCTTTTAAGAGGAGCCTCCTACTCTTGTACACCCAACTAGACAACTAGCACCAATTGATGTTTTGGTAGCCTAAGATCTCTTTGTTGTGCCGAATTAGCCTTCTTAAAGACACTTTACTAGAGTTAGATGTCATCCTGAGCACTTTTCACCCTCCATGGATTATGTTATGGTAACAGATGCATGTGAGTCTCTCTCTTATAATGAGGCCGTACACAAAGATGATAGTTACTCATGGGACATGGCTATGTAGTTAGAGTTTGAATCTTTGTAGAATAACCATACATGGGATTTGGTTCCTTTGCCTAGTGGCAAGAAAGCATTGCCATACAAGTGGGTATATAAGTTGAAAAGTATCCCTACATGCCCCAAGTCGACTTATAAAGCCAGATTAGTAGTTAAGGTTTTCAAGGAGGAACATGGTGTTGACTTCGATGAAGTCTTTTTTCTTGTGGTTAGGATGATGACCCTATGCTTGGTACTAGCATTGGTTGCTCAATTGGAGACCTTTATTAGATGGATATAAAGATGGATTTTCTACGGGGGGTCCTATATGATGAGATTTATATGCAACAACCTAAGGGCTTTGAGGAAAAAGGTAGGGAACACCTAGTATGCAAGTTAAGAAAGAGCCTTTACAGCCTTAAGTAAGCACATAGGGAATGGTACCACAAGTTTGATTCTTTTATACATTCATAAGGATATAGCCATTGTGCTATGGATCCGTGTCAATACATGAAGAAGACTTGTGATAGCAACCTTATGATTTTGCTACTCTATATAGATGATATGCTTATTACTAGGAGAGCTCATGATGAGTTGGATGCCTTGAAAACTCAACTCAAAAAGAGCTTTGAAATGAAGGACATGGAACATGCCTCACACATTCTCGGGATGCACATCACATGTGATCGCTTAAAGGGGCACTTTGATATATGCCATGATAGGCATAGGCACTCATCCTGACATAGCATTTGCAATGGGAGTCATGGCAAGCTATATGGTTACACTTGGCAGGCGGCATTGGGATGCCGTGAAAGGTATCACGAGGTACTTGAAGGGCATAGTAGATGTGTGCATATGTTTTGGTGGCTAGGATACATGAGTCCTGGGGTATAGTAAGTCTAATTATGCAAGACTTGTAGACAGTAGGAAGTCCACTTGTGGCTATGTCTTTTATATTTGTGGTGGAGGTGTTGTTTCTTGGATGTCTAGAGTGTAGAAATGCACGGCTCTCTCTACTAGCAAGGTCGAGAATATTGCAGTCACCAACCACTAAGGCGTGCAAGGAGGCCCTATGGTTAGGCCCTTTGGTGGTGTGACCGATGTGATCCTACACTGCAGTGGGATTCTATGAGCACTATTTAGTCGGCCAAGAATTTGATCTTTCATGCAAAGACAAAGCACATTGAGATGCACTATCACTTCATCAGGGAGGTAGCAGAGGACAAGTTTGTTGAGCTTATCAAATAAGAATCTTACAAATATGCACACTAAAAGTCTCTCAGTGGAGCATTTTGCCTTCCTTGGGACATTGATGGGTGTTGGGTGAGATGACATATTTCCTTATCCTATTGTACTTTATATACACTTGTACTTTATCACTTTTTTATTGTTCTCTTCTTGTTAGGGGCACATTCGCCTTTAAGTGGGAGGTTGTTAGGGGTAAAGGTGCTTGTGCTTACTTGCCCATGTATTAGTTACGCTGACAATACCCACACACCTGTATACTACAGGTGGCAAGTGCCCATCACTGTCACTTCATTATTTATTCTTTCAATGACATTTGAATAAGGGAAGGCCAGTCACACATTATGATTGGTTTTGAGTTCCCATACCTTGTGTCTCTTACTCTTGTGCTCTTGATTCTTCCACCATAGTTTCTACTTCTCCTTGTGGGTCTCCACTCAAAACTCGCTCCCTTCAAAATGCTCTTATAAGCATTCTACAAATGTGCTAAAGATGGGTATGGAGAGACACATAGAAAAGGGGGACTTGCTGTATATAATTGGATTGGAGATGTGGTCCATCAAATTTCAATCATTTTGCTACAACATCTAAAATACATCACTAATAAGACTCCTCCTCTACTCTATAATATTTCAAACGATAAAATCAGGGATGTTGCATGGGATCCTGACACATGGCACTTGTTTTTGTGTGGCCAACAACACTCGTGAGTGTGTATGAGAGAGGCAAAGACATAGAGGGACATTGCAGTTTCTCGATTATTGTCTAAGGTTCCTCCCTTGTCACACTTAATCAATGGAGGCCTATCTCTGTCAAGGGGTAATTGTATAAAATCTCCTCTAAGATAATCATAAACATACCTCAAATATCTTTTTAGACTTAATTCATTTGAGGCATAGTGTTTCAATCAAGGAAGAAACATTATGGACAACAGCTTAGACAGTTAAATGGGGTAGCATCTTGTTAAAATGTTGTTATGATCTATCTAGATATTTAAATTTCTTTTGACAATGCTAGCTAGTATTTGTTCACGAACTAATGTCAACTACAGGTTTTGTTCCTAGAATGACATCCTTGTTTGACATGGTTAGCATGGATGCAATGATATGTTTATGGCTTGATGGGGGTGATATTAAAGTGATTGATATTACTAGATCTCTTTGTTAAGGCTACTCTCTTAGCCCTTTGTTGTCTTGATGATTAACTTAATTCTCTTCGCATTGGATAAGTTGGTGGTCGATGGAGATCTCATTAGTCTACTTCTTTCTGATGTAATCAAGCTTAACAAACAATCCCTTCTAGATTTTCCTTTTATGTTTCTTAAGGCTCAAAATTCAAAGCAATGCCCAGTTAGAGATTGTTTGCCATTTGGCTTTGGCTTTAGGCCTCTACATCAATGCAATGCATAAAACTCCATTCTAATCAATTGTATAGAAAGAAACTTGCATGCTTGGGGTTGGCAAGGCATGTTTCTTTTTTGTGAAGAGGTCATTAATAGGCACTTGGGATATCATATTGGAGGGGTTGTGGCTCTCAAGGTGCTACTTGTTTGGATGTCTTTGTGCATTTAGGGTAAGTGTATGCACTTGATTGGATGTCTTCGTGCAATTGGGGTAAGTCTATGTACTTGAAATTCCATTGATGGCCTCTACATGTGCATTTTTATTTGGGATAATTGGTATGATCTTCTACTTCTTATCTTTGCTCTATTTTATGCTATGGAAGAAGCAACAAAATAATTCGGGTGAAAATTGGGGCTCTTGGCAACATGTTACTACACTTGAGTGAATGGATGGAGCTAGTATATTGGACATTAAGATTCCTATGACTACACCATGGATGACTCTTTTATAATCCTTGTGTGTGAAACACCCTTGGTTGGACATTGCTAGGGGTTTCCTTGAGTAGGTCATTAGGATTTGACATGGTTGTACTTGAATGCAACCTTATGATGGCATGTCCCAAATTGGACCAAAACTATTAAAACCTCAAAGCCTTTTTTGCTCTTCCATTTGATTGCTTCTTGGGAAAAGATGCCATGTTTCAGTACTAGGCATCCACTTGAGCCTAGAAATGGGGCTAATACCATGCAAGGTGAGGTTCTCACCACCTCCAATTTGCTTGATTGGCATGATAAGAACATGGAGTGTGATAAGTTTAATATGATGGCAAGATTGGGTCTAAGGATTGTACGAGATGCTGTCATCTCTCATTAGACTTGGGTCTTTTCATTGTATTTGTTAATACTTTTGGATTCCATGAGTTTTTTTGTTGATTTGCACCAGTTAGGATGAATGAGTCAAACATCATTGTCTCTTGCATGCATTAGAGAATTTGTCACTGTGGTTGGACTAGGCTTTTGTCCACTTAGAGGATTTTTGAAATGATTCACCAATCATGTTTATCATAAGATGGTTCAGGTTCAAAGATGGGTTAGTGAGAAAGTAAACAAATATTGGTCTTTTTAGGGCTAATAAAGCTAAGTGGTGTGATTGATTGCTTTAGTTGTGCGGAGGTCTAAACTTCCCACCTAGGGGACACTCTTTATTTGGAATGTTCATATAGGGGGTCTTCCAACTAGTAAGATCTAAATTGGTGGTTATCTCTTCTACACCACATGTAATGAGACTCTTGTGCATCTTTTTGTTTATCTCCCAATGGCTAGATGAGAAGTCTAAGTTTTTAGTTCTCAAGTATGGACTACAATGACAATTTAACCTATAACCATCCATTGATGTGCTTTGGGTAAGATGCCATTGATTAGCTTTAGAATTGGAACATTCTTGCCTTGTTCGTTTTTTGCATTGGGTGGCACATCTAGAGGATACACGATGTCTTGAATTTTGATTTGGATTGGAGGAATTGTGGTCAAACAAGTCAGGTTTGAGGTCTACAAGTGTGGTAAGAGTTCCATGATTGCTATTAGCATGGTCCTTATAAAAGTGATTGCTTCATGGTTGGAGATCATTCATTCCATTGTGGTTGTATTTGCCTAGTTTGTGAATGTCTTTTCATGTTATAGTAGCCGTGTGGATACTTTTGTTCTTTTTTGGGTGCATCTAGGGTAAAGGGGCCAATAAAGTAGCACCTTCCAAAAGGAAAACACACCCCACCCCAATTGAGTGACAATTTTACAAGAAGGATGTGGCTTTTTTGGGGCCACTTAACAATATAATGTGATTTTAAAAAAATTACAAATGAGCTTAACTTAAGCCAAACAATTGAGGCATGTAAAATTTTTTATATTTTAGATTTTGTAAAACCCTAAAGTGATGCATCCTCGAGTGTCACTCTATTGGCCCCTCACCGTCCATCTTTTATAGACCTTTCATTTGTAACTAAGGCTACTTAATAAAAACAATTATGCAACTCACCTGGAAATTTTTTTAATAATGGAAGATTGCTAGATGACAATATATTGGCCCCTTTACCTTAACACTACCCGGTTGGCGAGAAGGCCTTTTGTCCATGTGTGTCTTCGACACCCCTTTGTCAATAATTCGATCGTTTAATTGTTTGTTTACGAGAGAGAGAGAGAGAGAGAGAGAGAGAGAGGAAACATAAAAGAAGAAGCAGAAAGAAGAGGAACAAGAAGGAAACAAAAGAAGACAAACAGGAGAAAGGGCGAGGGAGCGGGCAAAGATGAAGCAGATAGCCACGCAGGAGGAGATGATGGAAGCGAAGCTCCCCTTGGGAGCCCGCGATCAGTGCGCTCACCTTCTCATCCCGCTCAACAAGTGCCGGCGTATGGAGTTCTACCTGCCTTGGAAGTGCGTCGACGAGCGCCACGCTTACGAGCGCTGCGAATACTACCTCGTCCTCGAGCGCATGAAGAAAATGGAAGCTATTCGTGAAGCAGAGAAGAGAAAGCAAGAGGCTTCCAAATCGACTGCGGCTTCTGCTGCCACTGCTACTGCTGCAACCACTCAATAAATATCTCAACAATGCCAGGTTGGTCTTCTTGGCATCTCCCCTAACTGTTCTTTGCATACATCTAATTTGTATCGAGCATTCAAAATTTGATACTTACCGGTAGTGCATGGGGCAAGCTGCATGAAATCACAGCATTGCTTTGCTAAAGATTTAGGCATAGGGAAGATGACGCACTTGGAAAAGGAGAAGGAAGTCAATGCCCACAAGAAGGGCTTCTTAATGCTCTTCTATGAGAGCTCCATCCAATACATTCCATCAAACTATCGTTAAGGCTATCAGTGTTCCTGCGAAAACTGAACACAATGAGAGAAAGAGAGACAGCAAAAAGAAAGAATACAACCTGAAAACGATGCTGAAAACAATGGTTGCATACAAAGCATCGGAAGGACATGCAATGAGGGTGCAGCCTTGCAGGATATGGCGGTGGAGTGGAGGGAATTGTTGATGAAAGAAGATGAGGAAAGTTGACGAGGAAGAGAGTGAATGAGAGAATGAAATCCCAGCTGCCTAAATAGGCAACGATCATCAAAATTGGCCAACCTAAAACTGGAGGTCAAAACCATGCATTGAAACTGGCTGATTGCATAAAAATGATCATGTTGGGCTGGAAAAAGCACGATCATACTGCTGAGCAACCAAAATCAAGACTAGCATTAGCAATTAATGCTCATGCATTTACACCTACTTTTTGCTCTTTAAGTTGGCCCCAAAAATCTTTACTTAAGTTAAAATGGCTTTTATTTGCATAATAATCCAAATGCCCCAAAATCCCCTATAAAAGGGCATGCTGTGGGCATCCCATTGTCACACTTCCACCACCCTTATTTTCCATTCTCCTAGCCACTCTCCCTCTTCTTTGAGTAGTGCCCCCTTTCTCTTGCAAGTGCTTGGTGGATGCTATCACAACATAGTTGTTACTGCTCCTTCACATCTTCTTGGAGCTGTTTTCATCTCAGATTGGTTGCCGCCTAGCAGAAAGCTGTCTTTGGTGCCTTGCTACCCACTTGCATTCTGCATTTGGAGGCCTATATCTTCTCCCATAGCTGCATTTACATTTGTTGGTTCTTCCATAGGCTATCACTTGCTCTCAATAGCCTTCCATGATCTAATCTCATTACAAAAGTTTGGCTTCTACATTTTGTTGATGCCTCACTCTATCAAGTTGGCGACTATATTTGCATAGTGCTACAATTGTTGCCTAGCACCAATAGGAGTTTTTAAAACTCTTTTAGGCAATCACCATCATCTTCACAAGGTTGGATTTGTTTGCTTGTTTTTTTTTTGCTGCTTCACTTAGCGGCACATTTGCTACAAAAATCTCTCTACTTCCTAGAGGCCCATTTGTCAGTAGAAAATTGTGTTTTGTTGCTATAGGTTCACTTCGCATAAACTTACATTTCTCCTACTAGAGCCCTTGGAGATCATTCTTCTTCATCTTTATCACTACTTAAAGCTTCGGAGGATTGTGTTTCACGCCCTTTATTGTTGTCCAACTTCATTGTGTCTTCTTCAACATCCCTCTATTTGGAGGACCTTGTTTGAATTCCTCCACAAAGCATTCTCCTTCTAGAGTTGATATTGCTTGATCAACTGAAATAGTGTAGTCATCTTGAGCTACTCTTATCAACTCCAAACTTCATGCCCTAGGCCTCAACCCTGATCCCAGAGACATGGAGACTTGAGGCTTCCATCATATCATCATCTACATTGTTAATCATTTCCTTCATTCTTTGATTCCTTAGTTCATTCACTAGTCTTGTTTGTTGTAGATTCTATTGTCGACATTGGAAACCCTACTGCTTCATGGCCAAGGGTGCATGCTGGCTGCCCAAGGACCTACCAAGACTATAGAGGCGAGAGTTATCTTACCTCGAGAGCTTGAAGGGTCACCTCAAAGAGGCCAATGTAGTGGACAAAGAGTACTTCTCAACTACGCAATGGCCTAGCAGGACTTGCAAAGGTGTTAGACTTAAAGAAATAAAAAAGAGTAATTGCGTGTATGGGTTAAAATAAAAGAATGGCTAGATCTTGCATCACAAAAATATAGGACTATCCCAACTACTCATCTAGGGTATCGGTGATGAAGAAAATGGTAGAGGTATGGAGCCATGGTGGTAAGAGAGATGTTGTTGGAAACAACTCAGGATTCACTTAGGGGTGCTCTAAACAATGAGATGCATAGATGAATACTACATGATGAGAATGTGTATATAGCAAGGTGCCACTTGGACAATGTCCCTCGTGGGGATGTTGTTCACTTGCCCAAGTGCTCTTTTACAAAGATGATGATGACCTTGTACATGAAGGTTCTTTTTGGACCAAAGCTCCATGCTTTTTGACAAGCCTTGGACTTGATTCCATTTGTTCCATGATCTGCCATACTTTGTACTATCATAGGTTGCTGTATCCACTTGGATGAATTTGTGCAACCATGACCTTATATCTCATCTTTATTTTCTAGTATTTTCTTATTGTTCCTAGATTACTTCACCCATTCCATGGAGGAGACTTCGTAGGCCATCTCATTGGCTACGTGTTGATGCTCTTTGTGTTAGCGATTTAGAGTCTGGTTTGGACTGGTCGCACTGACCAGTCGGACTGCCACGTGGCAGTCCGATTGTATTGCACCAATTGGCTGCATTTAATGCAGCCGACCTGTCTTTTCTGGCGCATATTTCTTGGCTATTTATAGCTGATCTTCTGCAGTCTTCCACTCACTTCTGATCACAGGTTTCAGGCTGGAGATTCGTGCAGATTACATCTCTGTTTGCAGATTTCAGGCTGGAGATCATGCAGACTGCAGAGGACTTCGAGGTGAACAGCAGGTTGCTTCGTCGAGGTGGAGACACGCAGTCCCGCGCACTGCGCCCGTGTACATATCTGGATATCTTTGTATACAGCACACTTTATACAGTAGATCTTCATCTTCCACTCTCTTTTTCTCTCCTCTCTGTGTTCTCTCTCTCTCAGTCTTGGTCTCGTGCTTCCACATTGCTGTACTCTAACATGGTATCAGAGCAGTGTAGAAGGGCTGACTGAGTGAAGAACCAACCTGAAGAGGAGATTCCATCGCGACACAAGGCTGTGTTTCCAGCGTTGGAGGGTGAGCGGGAGGGCTGCGCATCGGAACAAGGCTGAAGCGAGCGTGGGCACGCGGGAAAGGAGTCCAGTTGGTGGATTTGCTGCTGTTTATTGCTGTTTGAAGAGGAGGAAGTCTGAGTTTTCAGCTTTCAAGTGCAGGTTTTGCTTTTGCGTTTTCACAGTCAGAGGGGGCTGCTTTTGCGTTTGTAAAGGCATTACAGGTGAAGATGTCTACAGAGCTTGACTTGGAGTTCCAGACGATCATGGACCTGTCTTATTGGCTCTTCCCGCAGATCAAAAGCTCGATGGCGACAATTACCGCATCTGGCGCGTGATGATGTTGGCCATCCTTGAGTCCTACGATTTGGCGGAGCTTGTACAGGAGGAGATCGACCGGCCCTCGGTGAGAGACGAGTCCAAACTCTCTTCCGATGCTTGTGCGGGGTTGGCCAAGGCACAGTTTCACTGGGACAAGCTGAATGCTCGGATTTGCTCTTTTCTTTTTCTGTCTTGTACTACAGCCGTGATAGCCCACATCGAGCACTTGACGGTGGCTCGGGAGATATGGTTGGAGCTTGATTAGATGTATAACCGGATGACCCTTATGAAGCGGGTTTCTTTGGAGGTGCAGATGCGGACCTTGTGTGTGAACAAGTCTTCTTCGTTGCGGGAGCACATCAACAAGCTTAGATAGCTTCAGATGCAGGTTCAGAATGCAGGGAAGCTGATTTCCTCCAAAGACATGGCGATCACACTCTTGTCTCAGTTGCTGCCACGATTCGGTGCTTTTTACTCTGCCCTTATTGCCTCGGGGCGTGAGTATACTCTTTGGTGGGAAGAGCTGGAGGAACAACTGAAGGGACAGCATGCTTCCAAGTCGGAAGCCTTGACAGGTCAAGCCTCTCAGAAGAAGGGGAAGGACCAAAAGAAGAAGAAGGAGGACAACAAGTCCAAGAAGGACAAGGAAAAAGAATCCACATGCCATATTTGTGGTAAGACTGGCCATTGGAAGAAGGATTGCTCTGACAAAGACAAGGACACCAACAAGGACACAAAGGATTCTGGAGCGGTGGCTGTACCCTCATCAGCTGCGTTTCTTCATCTAGCTGTCATTAAGGACACTACACCGAATGCTTTTGATGTTGCGATGACAGCTCCCCAGGCTCGAGAGTGGATCGTTGACAGTGGTGCCTCCCGGCACATGACTCCTTCATCAGTTGGTACTGCCCAATTGCGACCTTCGTGTGGGCAGATTTTCATTGGAGATAGCTCTTCGGTGTCTATTGCAGGCCGGGGTGAGATGCAACTTATTCCTGATGGACGTGGTGATACCCATACCTCAGAGGTCTTGCATGTGCTAGGTTTAGGGTATCATCTACTTTCGGTTCATAAGATTTGTTCACTTGGACTTTTGGTGGAGTTTGACAGTGATTCGGTGCGAGTCCTTGATCGTGGGTCAAGGAAGGTTCTCTCATCAGGATATGAGGAGAAGACATCTACAAATTGACGTCTTGTACCGCCCTCCCTACTCTTCTTCTTCCCTCTCAGACACAGTCAGAGCTATGGCATGCTCGGTTTGGTCACCTCAGCTATGATTATCTTCGGAGGGCGTCATGTGGACAGCTTGTTTGAGGGTTGCCGGACATAGTGGTGAGCTAGCAGCCATGCGTCTCCTGTATTCGTGGGAAACAGCATAGGGATGCGATTCCCAACAAAGCTTCGCGGCAGTCTACTTCCCTAATGGAGCTTGTATCTACGGATCTTTGTGGCCCTATGAGAAACGAGTCCTTGAGAGGAAGCTCATACTTCATGTTGATGGTAGATGACTACAACAGGATGACTTTGGCCTATTTCTTGGCGTTGAAGTCGAAGGCTTTCTCCGACTTCAAGGATTGGCTTCTCTTTGAGGAGAACCGATCAGGCCAGTGATTGAAGACCTTGCGATCCGACAAGGGTGGTGAATTTGTTTCTAATGAGTTTGCTTGTTTTTGTGCAGATAAAGGCATTCACCAGGAGTTTGCTAACACCAACACTCCTCAAGAAAATGACATTCTTGAACGGAAGAACCGAAGTGTGATCGAGATGGCGCACACCATGATGGAGCACTGACAGACACCTTAGTTTCTGTGGGCCGAGGTTGTGGCTACTGCAGTCCACATCCTTAACTGATCCCCCACTTCGGCCGTTGATGGGATGACACCTTTTGAGGCTTACTTTGGGACTAAGCTCGATGTTTCTTATTTTAGGGTTTTTGGGTGTGATGCCTATGATCACATTCCCAAGGCTCATCGTGATAAATTTGAAGCAGCTTCCTGACGACAGGTGTTTGTTGGCTACAGCTCTCAGACCCAAGGCTATCGTTTGTATGATCCCGTTAAGCGGGATGTGTACACCAGTCGAGACGTGCGGTTCATGGAGGTTCTGGCCATAGCAGCGGGTGAGGAGCATCCCGTTCTTGGAGATCCAGGGGAATGTTGGGCTCCCGAGACAGTTCCTTTGGAGCCAGCGCCTTTTGATTCTGATTCTGTTTCCGATACAGAGTCTACTGTTCCACCGGTCACCCCCGAGGAGTTACCACTGGTGGATATCCCAGAGTCTTCAGTTGATGGAGAGCGACGAGGAGAGGTTCGGCCTCCTTCTCGTTGGGCCCGTGACACTCTCCGTGATTCAGGGATCGAGGGGGTCCCTGAGGAGTGGGGATCGCAGGATGGTCCGCGGCGGTCATGGAGGCACCAGTCACATTCTACGGAGCTTGTTTGCTCTAACTATTGTTTGATGGCCCGTGTTATGCAGGATTGAGAGCCCACCTCCGTGCAGGAGGCTTTAGAGTCCGCACCATGGAAGAAAGCTATGGAAGCCGAGTTGGAGGCTATTGAGAGGAATGGCACTTGGTATCTCGTGGCTCGCCCCTCGAATAAGAAGGTGATTGGCGTCAAATGGGTCTTCAAGACCAAGTACCTTAGCGATGGTTCTTTGGACAAGCACAAGGCTCGCTTTGTTGCTAAAGGTTTTGCACAGCGCCCGAGGATTGATTGTCATGACAGTTTTGCCCCCACTGCTCGTATGGCGACTATTCGAGCTGTTCTTGCCTTGGTTGGCCATAGGAGATGGCCTGTCTACCAGTTGGATGTGAAGTCGGCCTTCCTTAATGGTGATTTGAAGGAGGAGATCTATGTAGAGCAGTCTCCTGGCTTTGGATCTTCAGATGGGCAAGTCTACCGGTTAAAGAAGGCTTTGTATGGCCTCAAGCAGGCTCCACGTGCATGGAACGAGAAGATTGATTCGTTCCTTCAGTCACAGTTGGGATATCGGCGCTCCAAGGCCGATCCGCAGCTTTATGTACACACTTCCGAGGCTGGTTGTGTGCTTTTTGTGTTGTATGTTGACGATTTGATTGTCACAGGTGATCATGCACAGAAGGTCAAAGAGATGAAGGCAGCTTTACATCAGACGTTCGAGATGACGGATTTGGGTCTCCTCTATTTCTTCTTGGGCCATGAGATTTATCAGTCTCAGAGGGGGATTTTCATCTCTCAGTAGAGAGATGTACAGGAGCTCTTGGTTTCTTTTGCGATGGAGGATTGTCGGACCATTTCTACTTCTATGGATCCGAATTAGAAGGCCACTTCACATTCAGCTTCTCCCTTGGCGGATGCTTCCCGCTATCGTCAGTTGATTGGATCATTGATTTGGCTTCTCAACACTCGTGTTGATCTTTGTTTTGTTGTTGGTCTCTTGGCGGGGTTCATGAGTGAACCTCAGATGGTGCATTGGCAGGCTGCCCAGAGGATACTTCGGTATTTGCGGGGGACATCTGACTTAGGGATTCATTATCCAGCAGGCACAGGTGGTTCAGATCTTGTACTTGCAGGTTGGAGCGACTTGGATTGGGGCCGGTGATGTGGACCACAGGCGGTCTACTACAGGTTACTGTTTTACCTTGGGTGCAGGTGTTATCTCATGGAGTAGCAAGAAGCAGCCCACGGTAGCCCTTTCGTCTACTGAGGCAGAGTATCGGGCCGCGTCTTCCACCACATGTGAGGCTGTGTGGCTTCCGAGATTGTTGGCGGAGCTTGGCTGTGTTGAGATATCGAGCTCCACTCGTAATATGCCAGGGTGACCGTTGTGTATTTATGTCACCGACTTGTCAGTTGTTTGCAGATGTGGTTGGTACACCGCCCCTGAATAATAGCTACATGATAGCTATCCTTATCTACTCTAGTTCGTGGCTCAATTAGTATGCCACCTTAGTTAGTTGAGTTTGCTTTGAGACCCATATCTAGGGTTCTTCTATTTCTTTGTACTTGAGTTCTTTTGGCTTCCACAACTAAGAAGAGGAAAAAGAGTTTTCAGCCTCCACCCTTGTGTGTATTCCCCCATTGTGCAAGCAAGAAAGCTACAAGTGAGACTCCTTCCTTCTCTCCCACAATCTTAACATGGTATCAGAGCCTTGTTCGTGGTAAGGAGCTCAAGAAAGCAAGCCAAGCTCGCGGTATTCTGGTAAGAGGAGCAATGTTGCTTTCATTTTCTGTTTTGGGAGCAGATCTCTGCAGGTAGCACAGCCGGAAATTGCAAAAGTGCATTGTCTCAGGTTGAGACGCCCTTCGCGGTGAAGCAAGAGGGCAGTATATGCTGCGGGAATGAGCTTTAGCTCTTGGCGACCCTGTTTTTTTGATTTGAGGCCATTTCGGGGCCTGTTTTGGAGGCGGAAGTTTTCTGTACGCACTCAGGAAAAAGCCCTGTTTTATGCTGTGCGACCACTATTCTACAGGTCGGTGAAAAGTTACCACAGATATTGCATCGTATGCTCGTGTGCAGAGACATTGGGAGTTACAGAATCATCCTTGGTTCCTGTATATGCAAAATCGTCACTAGGAAGTGACTGTGTGGTTAAATACCACTTTCGTCAGTTTTGCAGATTTGCCCTTGTGAGGCTGAAGCTGTGTTCTCTGCAGTGACAGAATTTTTTGCAGGATTCTGTAATGGCGTCTGATTCTCTCTCACAGATTGTCACTGAAAAGCTTGACAAGAACAACTTCCAAGCATGGAAGTTTAGAATGACGAATTTCCTTATGGGAAAATGATATTGGGAATTTGTTGCAGGAAATGAAGAAGAACCAGTTCTTCCAGATGTTCCCAATCAACAGCAAATGCAGGCATTTAAAGCATGGCATGAGAGAGCCAGGAAAGTTATGTACTGGCTGTCTATCAGCATTTCAGACTCTATGATTGTGCATATTCAGGATGCAAGTACGCCAAAGGAGGCATGGGATACTCTGTCAAAAATGTATAGCACAAATACGCAAGCCAGGAAAATACAGCTCAAGCAAGAGTTGCATAATGTGCAAAGAGAAAATATGAGTATCAATGACTACCACATGAAGGTGAAGAAGATTGCAGATGCACTTGCTTTCATTGGGTCGCCAGTGGAAGATGATGATTTAGTTTCTGTGACCTTAAATGGTCTAGGAAAGGATTATGCACAGTTTCGGACATCCATTTCAGTTCGTGAAAGATTTCGTGATTTTGAGGAGTTGATTGCTTTTCTAATTTCTGAGGAGCAGAGAAATTGTGGTGCATCTTCTTCAGGAGGAACTTCAAAAGAAACTGTCTTCTACTCAAATGCTGGAAGAGGTAGAGGCAGAGGTAGAGGAGGCCGATTTGGAGGCCGTGGTAGAAATCAGAATATGCAGCAAACTCAAGAAAACCAGTCCTATGGAGGAGGACGTGGTAACTCTAGAGGCAGGGGGAGCCAAAGAGGTCGTGGTGGATGGCAAAGAGGTCAAAATGCAAACAGTAATGTTGAATGCTACTACTGTGGTAAAATGGGTCATATGGCTAAAGACTGCTATAAAAAGCAGAATGACATAATGAATGGAAAACTGCAACAAGGGAATTATGCATCTTCTAGCAGACAGGGTGATGGCAGAAATGAGCATTTGTTCATGGTGCAGCACATGAACAATTCTGTGATAAGTGCAGAAGAAAGCTATGATGTATGGTATGTTGACTCAGGTGCATCAAACCACATGACAGGTCATGCAGAATGGATGGAGGATGCAAGGAAAATGGAAAAACCAGGATTTGTGGAGACTGGTGATGATACTGCACATCCTATTGTGCAGATTGGAAAAATTCCCTTGTCTATGCAGGATGGGAAAAAGAAATACCTGTCCGATGTATTTCATGTCCCGAATATCACCAAGAATCTGGTTTCTGTCGGTCAAATGGTTGAGCAGGGCTTGCAGGTCAGATTTAATCCTCATGGATGCTTTGTTGAGGATATGAAAAATAAAGATCGCTTGATAGCAAAAGGAAAGAAGAAGGGCAGAATGTTTACATTGGATGCAAACATGCCTGAATTGAGTGCAGCAATGTTTGCACATGGGACCGGTGTAGTTGCAGATATTGATATCTGGCATAAACGCATTGGTCATGTTAATGTACAGCGACTTAAATCAATGCAGGCCCAAAACATTGTTGCAGGGTTGCCTAAATTCAAGGTTGCAGAAATGCATAAGGTATGTGAAGCCTGTCAGTTTGGAAAACAGGCAAGGAAACCATTTCCTAGACATGTTCAAGAGAGTAAGAAGCCATTGGAATTAATCCACTCTGATGTGTGGACTACTAAAGCTGCATCTCTTGGAGGCTGTCATTATTTTGTCAGTTTTATTGATGACTATAGCAGAAAAGTTTGGGTGTATTTTATGAAAAAGAAAAGTGAAGTTTTTGGGCATTTCAAAACTCTTAAAGCTATGGTTGAAAAAGAAACAGGCCTGCAAATAAAATGCCTAAGGTCAGATGGAGGGGGAGAGTACCTCTCAAATGAGTTTGCAAAGTTCTTGCAGGAGCATGGCATAAAGCAGCAATATTCATGCAGTTATACCCCACAACAAAATTGAATTGCAGAAAGGAAAAACAGGCATATTGGAGAGGTATCTCGTGCCATGCTCAATGAAAAAGACTTGCCAGATTTTTATTGGGCTGAAGCAGTTGCTACAGCAGTCTACATAATGAACAGGACTCCCACTGCAGCAATACATGGAATGACTCCAGAGGAGAGGTATACTGGTAGGAAACCAGATATTTCTCACTTGAAAATTTTTGGTTGCATTGCCTATGTACATGTGCCAGATGAGCTGAGATCCAAGTTGGATCCAAAAGCTGAGAAGTGCATCTTTATTGGTTACTCTCTGCAGAAAAAAGGGTATAGATGCTATAACCCTTCTACTCGTAAGTTTACAGTGAGCAGAGATGTTTTTGATGAGATGAGTAGCTGGTATAAACCAGTAAATGTGATTGATGATGTAGATGCACAAAATGGTAATGCTACACAGAATTCACAGCAGCAGTCACAAAATATTAGTGGACCTGGAGCACCCTCTAGCAGTGGTTCACATTCTTCACCATGGACAGGTAGATTGAGATCAGGGGAATCTTCTCAAAGCAATGCAGATAGTGGTATGCAGGTATCACGAAAAGGAAAAGAGAAGGTTGATCAGCCCATGTTTGATGTGAATGCAGGTCACTCTTATGTGGATGGTGAATCCAGTGGCTCAGAACAGAGCATTGATGATGAGTTGGGCATTCTTTCTATTGTTACACCTGGAGTAAGGAAAACCAGGGATGTTTTGAGAGCACCTGGGAGTGAACCTACTTTGCGCAGGTCTACCAGAGCTAGGTATCCTGTGGATAGGCTGAAATATGATGGATTTACAGCCATTCATTATGCATATATGGTTAAAGTGATACAGGAACCAGAACCCACTTCTTTTGAGCAAGCCATGGAAAAAGAAAAATGGGAGAAAGCCATGGATGAAGAAATGGATGCCTTGGAAGCAAATGCTACATGGGAGTTAGTACCTTTGTCTAAAGGTAAAAATGCAATTGGCTGTAAGTGGGTTTATAAGGTGAAGCACAATGCAGATGGTTCTGTGAACAGATACAAGGCAAGATTAGTAGTCAAGGGGTATGCACAAACATATGGCATTGACTATGAAGAAACATTCAGTCCGGTTGCAAGGATGGCAACTGTGAGAGCAGTCATTGCTATGGCTGCATCAAAGGGATGGTCTTTACATCAGATGGATGTAAAGAATGCCTTCTTGCATGGTGATTTGCAAGAAGAGGTATATATGGAGCAGCCACCAGGTTATGTGCATGCTGTTCATCCTGAGTTTGTTTGCAGGTTGAAGAAAGCCTTGTATGGCTTGAAGCAAGCACCTAGAGCATGGTCTGACAAGATAGGACAGTATCTTGTCACTATTGGCTTTCAGATTTCCAAGGCAGATTTCTCACTTTATGTGAGGAAAACAGAGAAAGGTATTATGCTACTTGTCATTTATGTGGATGATTTGATTATGACAGGTGACAGTGATGAAGATATCCTTCATGTGAAAATGCTATTGAAGCAGAAGTTTGAGATGAAGGATTTGGGAGAGCTGCGTTATTTCTTGGGCATTGAGGTGATTAGATCACCAAGTGGGATACAGCTCTTGTAGAGGCAGTATGGATTGGACATGCTGTCCAAATATGGGATGACAGGCTGTAAGCCTATTTCAATTCCTTTGGAGCAGAATGTGAAGCTGAGCACAGATGCAGGTGAGCTTCTAGAAGACCCTACTATGTACAGACGCATAGTAGGAAGTTTGATTTATATGACTATTACCAGGCCAGATTTGAGCTATGTTGTTGGATTGGTAAGTCAGTTTATGCAGGCTTCAAGGAAACCACATTTGGATGCGGCTAGACGCATGCTCAGGTATGTGAAGTCCACATTGCAGTATGGACTATTTTATGAGACTGGGGTTCAGATACAGTTGCATGGATACACTGATGCTGATTGGGCTGGTAGTATTTCTGATAGACGATCTACCAGTGGATATGTGTTCTCTTTTGGGAGTGCTGCAGTCACTTGGAGCAGCAAGAAACAACCTACAGTTGCCTTGTCGAGCACAGAGGCTGAGTACAGGGGTGCAGCAATGGCTGCATGTGAGGTAGCTTGGTTGCATAAGCTACTTTATGATATGCATCAGTCTACAGATGGGCCAGTTGTCATTTATTGTGACAACATGAGTAGTATACACTTGGCAAATAACCCAGTCTATCATGCTAGAACAAAGCACATTGAGGTGCATTATCACTATGTGCGAGAGAGGGTTTTACTAGGTCTTATTGATCTAGTTTATGTCAGCACAGAGGATCAGGTAGCTGACATATTCACGAAGGCATTGGGCGCAGAGAAGCTGCGCAAGTTTAGAGACCTGCTTGGTGTGCAGGAATTGGGATTGAGCTCGAGGGGGAGTGTTGAGATATCGAGCTCCACTCGTGATATGCCAGGGTGACCGTTGTGTATTTATGTCACCGACTTGTCAGTTGTTTGCAGATGCGGTTGGTACACCGCCCCTGAATAATAGCTACATGATAGCTATCCTTATCTACTTTAGTTCGTGGCTCAGTTAGTATGCCACCTTAGTTAGTTGAGTTTGGTTTGAGACCCATATCTAGGGTTCTTCTATTTCTTTGTACTTGAGTTCTTTTGGCTTCCACAACTAAGAAGAGGAAAAACAGTTTTCAGCCTCCACCCTTGTGTGTATTCCCCCATTGTGCAAGCAAGAAAGCTACAAGTGAGACTCCTTCCTTCTCTTCCACAATCTTGACAGGCTGCCCCCAGACTCGTCCTACTTTGCTGCAATGCGACAATGAGAGTTGCATTGCCTTGGCACGGAATCCTGTCTTCCATGCCCGGACGAAGCACATAGAGATCCAGTACCACTTCATCGGAGAGAAGCTTCTGGATGAGACCATCGCTGTGGAGTATTGCAAGACGGAGGACAATCTTGCAGATTTGTTTACGAAGGCGCTTCCCCAGGCTCTACTTCGGAGACATGCCAGATCCCTCAGGCTTCTGCCCCGCCCAGGCTCTGAGAGGGGGTGTTAGCGATTCAGAGTCTGGTCTGGACTGGTCGGACTGACCAATCGGACTGCCACGTGGCAGTCCGACTGTATTGCACCAGTCGGCTGTATTTAATGCAACCGACTTGTCTTTTTTGGCGCATATTTTCTGGCTATCTATAGCCGATCTTCTGCAGTCTTCCACTCACTTTTGATCGCAGGTTTCAGGCTGGAGATTCGTGCAGATTACATCTCTGTTTGCAGATTTCAGGCTGGAGATTGTGCAGACTGCAGCGGACTTCGAGGTGAACAGTAGGTTGCATCGTCGAGGTGGAGACATGCAGTCCCGCGCATTGTGCTCGTGTACATATCTGCATACCTTTGTATACAGCACACTTTATACAGCATATCTTCATCTTCCACTGTCTCTTCTTCTCTCTCTCTTCTCTCTGTGTTCTCTCTCTCTCAGTCTTGGTCTCGCGCTTCCGCATCGCTGCACTCTGACACTTTGATCCATGATTGGGGCTTCCTAGGCATTTAAACCATCATTAAATATAGTTGTTGCCCCAATGTCCTAGACTCCAAGTGACACTAGGGTTAGGGTTTCATATGATGGTGAAGCCATTTAGGGTTAGGTTCTACTATAAAAAGGGGCTTTGTGCAACACTAGAACATGTGTGTAACATTATGTATTGCAATCATTGTCATAGGGACGTAAATTTTTAATGTTTTGCTTAGCATTCAATTTAGTTGTTAATCAAGTGTGCAAATGTGAGGTACACGTGTTTTGCAAGTTGATCAATTCACAATGATGAGCCAACAACCTTGAGATGTTAGTGGGTGTCAAAGGCAAAAGTTGTAATAAGTTATATTAGACAAGTACTAGGAAGTGCATAGTGTTAGTTTTGGCCTAGGGCATTTATTTAACAAATAAGTGTCAGTGATGACAATGCATTAGGAACTAGGCATCAATTAACTAATTAATACTAGTTCAAGGGTCAATTGATACTCAAGAGAGCTTGGGAGTCAAAATGGTCTAACCAATTAAATTGTGGATGGGTGTTTTTTAGTCTTTGGGCTGAGACAAAGGATTGAGGAAATGGCTGTGGGAGGTTGTTGGAGGAGCATTCCAGCCATTTTGGAAGTAAAGGAAGCTGAAAGAGACTGGGGAGATGCTGCTGGTCTGATATTCAGCCATCAAGGACGAGCCCAAGACCAGGTGTCAGCAGGAAGAGGGCCTTTTGCTGCTGCCAATTTCTTCCTTGGCCCCTTCTATAGTTGGCCACAGCATTCCAGCCATTGATGGCTGCAGCCGACCACATTTGGAGCAGTCCTGGGGTTGTTGGCAGTAGCTACAGCCCTTTTCTTGTGACAAATCAGGAAGTTCTCTCTCATTAGCTTTCTCTCTCCTCAACAAGCTTTTCCTCAGTAGTTTTCAGTAGGATTCAGCCATTAATGGTGGACAGCAAGAGCATTTACTGTTGTAAACCCTAATAAACCCTAATGTACAATAGGAATCAGGGTTTACCAACCATCTCAGGTCTTGTGCTCAGAGATTGAAGACTTAGCACTTGGAAGAGTCGATGGAAATTGTTCAACGTTTTGCAAGAGTTCATCCCATCCCAATTAAATTTTGGGATAGATTGACGATGAAGACAACCACGAACCACGAACCACGAACCACGAACCACAATGTCCTCTTGAAGGGGTGTGAGGGTAGTGGAGAGGTTGGAGAGAAGAGGTGACAGATTGAATGAATCAACCGTGTTGAATGATTGATAGAGGTAGCTTATATATAGGCGAGAGATTGTCTAGGGTGGCGCTTAGAGGAAGGGTGTTATTTGTCTAGGGTGGCGCTGTTGAGATATCGAGCTCCACTCGTGATACGCCAGGGTGACCGTTGTGTATTTATGTCACCGACTTGTCAGTTGCAGATGCGGTTGGTACACCGCCCATGAATAATAGCTACATGATAGCTATCCTTATCTACTCTAGTTCGTGGCTCAGTTAGTATGCCACCTTATTTAGTTGAGTTTGGTTTGAGACCCATATATAGGGTTCTTCTATTTCTTCGTACTTGAGTTCTTTTTGGCTTACACAACTAAGAAGAGGAAAACTGTTTTCAGCCTCCACCTCTGTGTGTATTTCCCCATTGTGCAAGCAAGAAAGCTTCAAGTGAGACTCCTTTCTTCTCTCCCACAATCTTGACATGGTATCAGAGCCTTGTTTGTGGTAAGGAGCTCAAGAAAGCAAGCCAAGCTCGCGGTGTTCTGGTAAGAGGAGCAGTGTTGCTTTCATTTTCTGTTTTGGGAGCAGATCTCTGCAGGTAGCACAGCCGGAAAGTGCAGGAGTGCATTGTCTCAGGTTGAGACGCCCTTTGCGGTGAAGCAAGAGGGCAGTATATGCTGCGGGAGAGGGCTTTAGCCCTTGGCGACCCTGTTTTTTTTTATTTGAGGCCATTTCGGGGCCTGTTTTGGAGATGGAAGTTTTCTGCACGCACTCAGGAAAAAGCCCTGTTTTATGCTGTGCGACCACTATTCTACAGGTCGGTGAAAAGTTACCACAGATATTGCATCGTATGCTCGTGTGCAGAGACATTGGGAGTTACAGAATCATCCTTGTTGCCTGTTGAAGCAAAATCGTCACTAGGAAGTGACTGTGTGGTCAAATACCACTTTCGTCAGTTTTGCAGATTAGCCCTTGTGAGGCTGAAGCTGTGTTCTTTGCAGTGACAGAATTTTTTGCAGTATTCTGTAATGGTGCCTGATTCTCTCTCACAGATTGTCACTGAAAAGCTTGACAAGAACAACTTCCAAGCATGGAAGTTTAGAATGACGAATTTCCTTATGGGAAAAGGATATTTGGAATTTGTTGCAGGAAATGAAGAAGAACCAGTTCTTCCAGATGTTCCCAATCAACAGCAAATGCAGGCATTTAAAGCATGGCATGAGAGAGCCAGGAAAGTTATGTACTGGCTGTCTATCAGCATTTCAGACTCTATGATTGTGCATTTTCAGGATGCAAGTACGCCAAAGGAGGCATGGGATACTCTGTCAAAAATGTGTAGCACAAATACGCAAGCCAGGAAAATACAGCTCAAGCAAGAGTTGCATAATGTGCAAAGAGAAAATATGAGTATCAATGACTACCACATGAAGGTGAAGAAGATTGCAGATGCACTTGCTTCCATTGGGTCGCCAGTGGAAGATGATGATTTAGTTTCTGTGACCTTGAATGGTCTAGGAAAGGATTATGCACAGTTTCGGACATCCATTTCAGTTCGTGAAAGATTTCGTGATTTTGAGGAGTTGATTGCTCTTCTAATTTCTGAGGAGCAGAGAAATTGTGGTGCATCTTCTTCAGGAGGAACTTCAAAAGAAACTGTCTTCTACTCAAATGTTGGAAGAGGTAGAGGCAGAGATAGAGAAGGCCGATTTGGAGGCCGTGGTAGAAATCAGAATATGCAGCAAACTCAAGAAAACCAGTCCTATGGAGGAGGACGTGGTAACTCTAGAGGCAGGGGGAGCCAAAGAGGTCGTGGTGGATGGCAAAGAGGCCAAAATGCAAACAGTAATGTTGAATGCTACTACTGTGGTAAAATGGGTCATATGGCTAAAGACTGCTATAAAAAGCAGAATGACATAATGAATGGAAAACTGCAATAAGGGAATTATGCAGCTTCTAGTAGACAGGGTGATGACAGAAATGAGCATTTGTTTATGGTGCAGCACATGAACAATTCTGTGACAAATGCAGAAGAAAGCAACGATGTATGGTATGTTGACTCAGGTGCATCAAATCACATGACAGGTCATGCAGAATGGATGGAGGATGCAAGGAAAATGAAAAAACCAGGATTTGTGGAGACTGGTGATGATACTGCACATCCGATTGTACAGATTGGAAAAATTCATTTGTCTATGCAGGATGGGAAAAAGAAATACCTGTCCGATGTATTTCATGTTCCGAATATCACCAAGAATCTGGTTTCTGGTGGTCAAATGGTTGAACAGGGGTTGCAGCTCAGATTTAATCCTTATGGATGCTTTGTTGAGGATATGAAAAATAAAGGTCGCTTGATAGCAAAAGGAAAGAAGAAGGACAGAATGTTTACGTTGGATGCAGACATGTCTGAATTGAGTGCAGCAATGTTTGTACATGGGACCGGTGTAGTTGCAGATATTGATATCTAGCATAAACGCATTGGTCATGTTAATGTACAGCGACTTAAATCAATGCAGGCCCAAAATATTGTTGCAAGATTGCCTAAATTCAAGGTTGCAGAAATGCATAAGGTATGTGAAGCCTGTCAATTTGAAAAACAGGCAAGGAAACCATTTTCTAGACATGTTCAAGAGAGTGAGAAGCCATTGGAATTAATCCACTCTGATGTGTGGACTACTAAAGCTGCATCTCTTGGAGGCTGTCATTATTTTGTCAGTTTTATTGATGACTATAGCAGAAAAGTTTGGGTGTATTTTATGAAAAAGAAAAGTGAAGTTTTTGGGCATTTCAAAACTCTTAAAGCTATGGTTGAAAAAGAAACATGCCTGCAAATAAAATTCCAAAGGTCAGATGGAGGGGGAGAGTACCTCTCAAATGAGTTTGTAAGGTTCTTGCAGGAGCATGGTATCAAGCAGCAATATTCATGCAGTCATACCCCACAACAAAATGGAATTGCAGAAAGGAAAAACAGGCATATTGGAGAGGTATCTCGTGCCATGCTCAATGAAAAAGACTTGCCAGATTTTTATTGGGCTGAAGCAGTTGCTACAGCAGTCTACATAATGAACAGGACTCCCACTGCAGCAATACATGGGATGACTCCAGAGGAGAGGTATACTGGTAGGAAACCAGATATTTCTCATTTGAAAATTTTTGGTTGCATTGCCTAAGTACATGTGCCATATGAGTTGAGATCCAAGTTGGATCCAAAAGCTGCGAAGTGCATCTCTATTGGTTACTCTGCAGCAAAAAGGGTATAGATGCTATAACCCTTCTACTCGTAAGTTTACAGTGAGCAGAGATGTTGTTTTTGATGAGATGAGTAGCTGGTATAAACCAGTAAATGTGATTGATGATGTAGATGCACAAAATGGTAATGCTGCACAGAATTCATAGGAGCAGTCACAAAATATTAGTGGACTTGGAGCGTCCTTTAGCAGTGGTTCACATTCTTCGCTATGGACAGGCAGATTGAGATCAGGAGAATCTTCTCAAAGCAATGCAGATAGTGGTATGCAGGTATCACGAAAAGGAAAAGAGAAGGTTGATCAGCCCATGTTTGATGTGAATGCAGGTCACTCTTATGTGGATGGTGAATCCAGTGGCTCAGAACAGAGCATTGATGATGAGTTGGGTATTCCTTCTATTGTTACACTTGGAGTAAGGAAGTCGAGGGATGTTTTGCGAGCACCTGGGAGTGAACCTATTTTGCGTAGGTCTACGAGAGCTAGGCATCCTATGGATAGGCTGAAATATGATGGATTTACAGCCATTCACTATGTATATATAGTCAAAGTGATACAGGAACCAGAACCCACTTCTTTTGAGCAAGCCATGGGAAAAGAAAAATGGGAGAAAGCCATGGATGAAGAAATGGATGCCTTGGAAGCAAATGCTACATGGGAATTGGTACCTTTGCCTAAAGGTAAGAATGCAATTTGCTGTAAGTGGGTTTATAAGGTGAAGCACAATGCAGATGGTTCTGTGAACAGATACAAGGCAAGATTAGTAGTCAAGGGGTATGCGCAAACATATGGCATTGACTATGAAGAAACATTCAGTCCGGTTGCAAGGATGACAACTGTAAGAGCAGTCATTGCTATGGCTGCATCAAAGGGATGGTCTTTACATCAGATGGATGTAAAGAATGCCTTCTTGCATGGTGATTTGCAAGAAGAGGTCTATATGGAGTAGCCACCAGGTTATGTGCATGCTGTTCATCCTGAGTTTGTTTGCAGGTTGAAGAAAGCCTTGTATGGCTTGAAGCAAGCACCTAGAGGATGGTCTGACAAGATCGGACAGTATCTTGTCACTATTGGCTTTCAGATTTCCAAGGCAGATTTCTCACTTTATGTGAGAAAAACAGAGAAAGGTATTATGCTACTTGTTATTTATGTTGATGATTTGATTATGACAGGTGACAGTGATGAAGATATCCTTCATGTGAAAATGCTATTGAAGTAGAAGTTTGAGATTAAGGATTTGGGAGAGCTGCGTTATTTCTTGGGCATTGAGGTGATTAGATCACCAAGTGGGATACAGCTCTTGCAGAGGCAGTATGGATTGGACATGCTGTCCAAATATGGGATGACAGGCTGTAAGCCTATTTCAGTTCCTTTGGAGCAAAATGTGAAGCTGAGCACAGATGCAGGTGAGCTTCTGGAAGACCCTACTATGTACAGACGCATAGTAGGAAGCTTGATTTATATGACTATTACCAGGCCAGATTTGAGCTATGTTGTTGGATTAGTAAGTCAGTTTATGCAGGCTCCAAGGAAACCACATTTGGATGCGGCTAGACGCATACTCAGGTATGTGAAGTCCACATTGCAGTATGGACTATTTTATGAGACTGGGGTTCAGATACAGTTGCATGGATACACTGATGCTGATTGGGCTGGTAGTATTTCTGATAGACGATCTACCAGTGGATATGTGTTCTCTTTTGGGAGTGCTGCAGTCACTTGGAGCAGCAAGAAACAACCTACAGTTGCCTTGTCGAGCACAGAGGCTGAGTACAGGGGTGCAGCAATGGCTGCATGTGAGGTAGCTTGGTTGCATAAGCTACTTTATGATATGCATCAGTCTACAGATGGGCCAGTTGTCATTTATTGTGACAACATGAGTAGTATACACTTGGCAAATAACCCAGTCTATCATGCTAGAACAAAGCACATTGAGGTGCATTATCACTATGTGCGAGAGAGGGTTTTACTAGGTCTTATTGATCTAGTTTATGTCAGCACAGAGGATCAGGTAGCTGACATATTTACGAAGGCATTGGGCGCAGAGAAGCTGCGCAAGTTCAGAGACCTGCTTGGTGTGCAGGAAGTGGGATTGAGCTCGAGGGGGAGTGTTGAGATATCGAGCTCCACTCGTGATACGCCAGGGTGACCGTTGTGTATTTATGTCACCGACTTGTCAGTTGCAGATGCGGTTGGTACACCGCCCATGAATAATAGCTACATGATAGCTATCCTTATCTACTCTAGTTCGTAGCTCAGTTAGTATGCCACCTTATTTAGTTGAGTTTGGTTTGAGACCCATATATAGGGTTCTTCTATTTCTTTGTACTTGAGTTCTTTTTGGCTTACACAACTAAGAAGAGGAAAACTGTTTTCAGCCTCCACCTCTGTGTGTATTCCCCCATTGTGCAAGCAAGAAAGTTTCAAGTGAGACTCCTTCCTTCTCTCCCACAATCTTGACAGGCGCCCCACTGTGGGTGCCCAACCCTTTTTGGGGTTGTCCACTGTGAAATCCTAAACGCAAAACGCGAAACCCTAAATGCAAAACACAGCCCTAAACACAAAATGCAGAACGCAAAATTGTGGGTGAAGGGTTTCTCAACATCTCCTCTTAGGCCCAAAAAGGAGAACAAGAGAACAGAGGTGGAGATGGAATGCTGCATGCTGAAGAATGCTCATGCAGTAGGTGCCACTTGGAGAGTGTTCCTCGTGGGGAAATTGTTCAGTTGCCTAAGCGCCCTAGTACAAAGATGATGAAAACATGCAATGCATAGAAGGAATGTCAGACTTTGTGGGGTGCCGAGAACCATAAGGATATGCCTGTACTTGATCTCAGGAGTTGGCTCCATGTTGACCAAGTGACCAAGGCAAAAAGAAGAGGAGGAAGAAGATGTAGAGAATCCCTAAGATCCAAGATTTCCACCTGAAGGGGAACTTGCAGTAAAGAACAGTAGAGAGTGAAGTGGAGAACCCGAAACTCAACCTCGAGAGAGAAGCCACTAGTTCTGTGCATCCATGCAAGAAGAAATACAAAGGCCTCGTCACCAAGTCGTAGCTAAACCTCCAAGGCCTTGATCTAGGTAGATCCTCGAGATCCTGGGAATCAATAGGTGAGATGATCACTTGAAGGAAGCTACCCCATCCAAGGGTAGAAGAAAAAGGTAAAAGGTCTCCGCCAAGGGGTGCGAAAAATTGAGTGGTGGGTGGGGACCCCCTTTGAAATTGGAGGAATAGGAGCCCCCTTTGAAGTCGCATTAGATGTAGATGCCCCCTCAGAGGGCAAAGAAAGATCATCCCCCTTTGAATCCCCCTCTGAGGTAGATAGAAAATCCAAAAACTCATGGATCACAAATTTCGAAATGTTTGAGGATGAAGTGATGTCGGTCGTGCCGAAGAAGGTATTTGGGTTGGTGAAGAACTCCCAAAGATGGCCTCTCGAACTTGAGTAGGCGAGGGTGAAGGGTGGGGCTCAGACTGAGCAATGAGTGAGCAACAGTTTTGCTGCTTCTCAATGGAGCGGACCGGAAAGCCGAAGAAGAGAAAGGAGTCGAGCAGCCATTGTCTCTCGAAGGAGCGGACTGACAAGGAGACAGTATCAAACAATCACTATCTCTTGATGGAGCGGATTGGAGAACCGCGGGCCATGGTAGCCACTATACTCGAAAATAGGTGAGAGAAGATTGCGGTTGGCATTGCAATGATTTCCGAGAGGTCGTAACGCCAATCGATTCTCCATTGCTCGAAAGGACTTAGTGTGCATCGGATGTGTCTTATTGCCTTGGGCATAGTACTCTGATAGCCGATGTAGAACGATCTCTGTGGCCCAGAAAGGAGAGGTGGCAAAGGTAGTGCCGGGTGGGAGACGCATATACTCCGAGGGGTTGGGGGGCAAAGGTTGAAGTCGGAAAGCATTGGAGGTGTGTCCATTGATGCCACAATAGGAGCACCTAGTAGATCGGTCATTTGTTGGTAAAGAAGCAATGGGCATCAGTGTACCTTGCTGAAGAAGGAAGAGGTTAGCCATGAACCATGAACTGCAATGTCCGCCTTAAGGGGTGTGAGGATAGTGCAAAGCACGAACCGCAATGTCCGCCTCAAGGGGTGGGAGGGTAGTGAAAGGGCTGGAAGTGAATTGCTAGTGGGAGGAGGATGCTACCAACAGTAAGAGGATGCAACCAATAGAAAAATGCAGGGTACAATAGTATGGTGGGGTTGTTGGTTGTAGAGAATAGCCTTCAGCAGACTGGTTGAGCCGCCAGGTTGTAGAGAATAGCCGCTAGCAGTAGGGAGAAGCCACCAGTAGTCAGGTTGAGCCGCCAGC